>NW_026110005.1:0-5000 GCF_013377495.2 Cygnus atratus
GACGGGACTGCCCTCCTCTGCAGGCCTGTCTTAGTTCCTTGGCTCCTTGCTTCTTTTCCCTCAGGTGTACCTCCATTTGTTTTCCTGAATTATGCCTGGCTGTCCTTGGACACCGGCATTCCTCGGGACACCGTGCAGCGCTGCGTTCAAGAGACCCTGCTCTTTCTCTCCTACACCCTTGCAAAGAAGCAGGGTGTTGATTTCATCTTCAAGGACATTGGCTGTCTGGTCTTCCGCAAGAGCAGAGTCCAAATGCAGTTTTCCTCAGACTTTGTTCACAACCTGAATAGCAACGGCCAGCTGCTGAAATCTCGCCTCAGTGTAAGTTTCTCACTGCACCAGCACAGCCCAGGGTTCCTGGGAAATCCCCCGAGAGACCATTGGGAGGGACTTCTCCTTCTGGGTCAGACTCGTCTCCTGATGAGGCACACGAGTCTTGCCCTTGCACAAAGCCAGGCAGTGATTTACCAGGTGCAGGCACTCGCTGGGCAGCTTGTGCTGCTTGTGAGGGGGGGTGAACGCTAAGCACTGCGAGCTCTGCCCGTGGGCAGCTTTCTGCCTGAGCAGCCCCGACGCCTTCGTTGGCAAGGGCATCCTTTCCTGGCCACGGTCTCACCCAGGACTGTCTCTCCTGCAGAGGACAGGGGCCATGGATTTGGCCACACTGCAGAGGAAAAGCATCGTCCTACATCCAGCGTCTGGAGGTGTCATCGTCTTTCCCAGGTGGGCGCGTTGCTTCTGCAGCCCTTGGCTGAGCGTTTCGGCAGCTTTTCAGCTCCTCTGAGGAAGGGCAGCAGTGCCAGGGCTTGCTCCTTGCTCAGGGAGGAGCTGGAGGGAGACTTTCCCAAGCGCTGTTTCCTCCTTCTCTCCACACCGATTCGTGCTTGTTTTGGAAGAGGGGCCATTCTCTTCATGTGGCACGGCCTGGGGGAATGGCGCTTCCCTGCCCAGCCCACAGCAAGCCCCTCTCTGAGGCTGGCACCAAGACCAGCGCCCTACAGCCCTAGGATATGGTGCCCTGGAGTCACACTGCCTTGGTCTTGCTTCCAGGATTGGGCTCTACATACCTCGTGGAAGAGCTGCAGGGGAAGGGCCTCTTCAAGCACCCAAGGGGCGTGCTTTGGAAAAGAAGGGAGACGCAAGGGTGGAGGGAGAGTCTAAGACAACAGGTAACGTGAGAGCGGGCTCTTGGGAGTGACAGCCCCTGGGAGACCTCTCTGCCCTTCCCTTCTGAATGTCCTCCTGAGGGCAAGGTGTGCGGAGGCAAGGCTGGAAGGCTGCGCTTTGCACAGGATGAGGCCCCTCCTCTGACCCCACTTCCCTGCGGCAGTAGCTCTGCTGGGCCTTGGTAGGGACCACGATGGCAGGGCAGCCCAGAGCTTCCCGTAGCATTCGATAGTGCCTAGGCCTCTTCCGCACTGGCCTCCTGGAGCTCCTGTCCACCGAAAGCCCTGCTGTGGGTTGCATGTGCCCAAAGGGAGAATGTGGGGCTACGATGGCAGCAGAGAGTCCCAGGACTCCCTTCCCCACCTGTGAAATGCTAGTGGCCAAGAAGACTCCCTTCTAGGTCAACCCACCTGCCAGCTTGCTCTGCCTTTTAGAAATAGCACCGGATCAAGCAGGGAGGCTCATTCCCTGCCTATTTGTGTGGCCACCAAGGAGCAGCTCTGACTAGCCTTCTCTTTTCCTCCTTACAGGGGTGCCTCCTGCTATTAAGAGCCAGCTGCTCACACGCCAGAGTCCTTCTCTACCCAGACTCTCCAGGGCGACTGGGGAGGCAAAGCTGGGCCAGGCTGCTGGGGAAAAAGAGCCTTCTCCCAGGTGAGGCTGGGGGGGAGCTGGAGGAGGCAACTCCTGGGCCCTTCTCCTTGAGTCATCGAGCAGCTTCCCTTGGACACAGGGACTTGGTGAACTCCACAGGGGTCCCGCCACATGTCCCACCGACTGCCCTTTCCTTGCTGGGCACCCAGTTTGTGAGCAAAAGCTACAGCAGCAAATCCTCCTCTTGTGTGCTTGCAGGCTGCGTACAGCACGTCAGGAGAGCTCCTCAAAGATGGCAGAAGAGGGGAAGGGCAAGCGCTCTGCTGCGGCCTGGCCCCAGACTCAAGCCCCTGCCTGTGAGGGTCAACGGAGAGCAGGACAGGTAGCCACTGGATCTGTGTACCCGTTGGCGGGTTGTTTCACAGGTTGCCTTCATGGAGATTTGATGTGTCTCTGATCATTGCGTGCCCCCTTCTCCCCTGTAGGAAATATGCTGCCTGTACAGGCAAGAAGATGAAAGAACTCTGCAGGCATCGCTGGCTGAGGAGCAGCTGAAGAAAGAACGGGAGAGACAGCACATGTGGGAAAAGTGCAAGGGTCGTGGCGAAAGGAATGGGAGAGAGAGGGCCATGGTATGACAAGTGCTTTCAAGCACTCCAGAAGGGACCTTTCTCTTCTCTCAGGGGGCCATGTGCACACTCTTCCCCTCTTTGCTCTGCCAGGAAGCTTCTCTCAAGGAGAAAAACCTGCCCTTTCTGAGCCTTGTTTTCCTCTGTGGAGGACGAGGGCTCCTCCAAAGCCCACTGCTGTGAATGCGTTCTTGCCCTTAGCTTCAGAGGCCGAGGGCTGAGGCCTTTCACGCTGCCTTTCTGAGAGAAAGAAGGCTGCAGGGAAAGTGCCCTGAGCCTGGGGAAACCCGGAGGGGACGACTGCCCCACTGCCATGTGACAGCTCCCACATTAGCACCTGCACCTAAAAACGTTCCTTGTTTCTGCTTCCCCTGTAGCAGAAGACGCAGACGGAAATGCAGAGGCTGCAGACAGAGAGTGCTTCCTCCATGGCACTTGTGGAACTGAAAAAGTCTCTGCAGATGGTACTAGCGGATATGAAGCAGCAGCACGTCCTCATCCCTCACCCCCCAGAGAAGAAGGCTGAGGCAGCTCCTCTGAGCAAATCAAGCATCAAGTGAGTGTGGGCCAAGTCCAACAAAGGCCAGGAAAAGCTGAGCTGCAGCAGGCTGCCCGAGGGATCCAGCGTGCGGGTTGCTCGGCTCTGGGCTTGGGCTCTCCATCCACCAGCTGCTTTGGAGAGGCAATAACCATGGAGAGGCCCTGCCTCCAGCCGTCCCTCTGCAGACCCAGAGTCCTAAAGCTCCCCTGCAGCTGACAGCCATGCACCCACAATGGAAGGAGGCTGTGCTCCCTGCTTTTGGGCAGGCAGAGGAGAGGACCTTCAGAGCCGACCTGAGAGCTTTTTTCTTCTCTGTTGCTGCAGCTGCCTTTCGGTGCGGAGTGTGCGGGTGAGGAAACAGCTGGAGAAGAGAAAGGAGGCCCTGCAGAAAGACAAGACCAAGAGCAGAGCTCCGAACATCCCTGGGAATTCTGCAGAGGATCTTCTGATCTGGTAAACCTCTGCTGCAACAGCCTTCTTTCCTGGGCTCAGAAGCACCCTTGCCCTGGCCTTCCGTAGCTGCTTGGCCAAAGGTCTCCGACCCGGCCTCACACAGTGCCTCAGCCTGGCGCTGCGTAGATTCCCTGTCACTGGCTGGGACACGAGCGGCCTCTGCAGGGCCACACAGACCCTTGGGACTCCTGCCTATGCACGCTCCACACGACTGGGGCTGAAGGGAGCAGGGAGTGTCACTCAGCTGCCCTCACTGGAACTGAAACTTGAACCCTTTCTTTTTCTCTCCCTAGCGTTGGTGAGAAAGTCCCTGTGCTTCCAGTGCCGAAGATGACACGAGCATCAGGGAAACCAGCGCGGACCCCTCGCAGCTGTGAGCAGCTGTCAGCCCAATAAAGACTGTTGCTTCCTGCTGGAGGGACCAGCACGGGCTTTGTAGTGTTCTGATTTCACACAAACAGAGCATGGTTGAGGTTGGGAGGTACCTGAAGAGGTCAGCTTGGCCAACCCCCTGCTCAAACAGGGCCACCCAGCACCAGTGTCCAAGGACCATGTCCTGTGCAGATGGCTTTCAAGTATCTCCCCTTGCGGAGGGAGACTCCACAGCCTCTCAGGGAACTTGTGCCAGGACTCGGTCACCCACACGCCTCAGAAGTGTTTCCT
This sequence comes from Cygnus atratus, assembly GCF_013377495.2. Classification (NCBI taxonomy): domain Eukaryota; kingdom Metazoa; phylum Chordata; class Aves; order Anseriformes; family Anatidae; genus Cygnus; species Cygnus atratus. Next base: position 4,048 of record NW_026110005.1, read on the forward strand.
GGGGTTCAGATGGAAGCCGCTGTGTTTCTTCCTGTGCCCATCGCCTCTTGTCCTGTCCTTGGGCTCCACTGAAATGAGCCCAGCTCCATTCCCTTTGCACCCTGCCTGCAGGCATGTAGTTATCCACTGATGAGATCCCCCCTGAGCTTTCTCTTCTCCAGGATAAACAGTCCCAGCTCTCCCAGCCTCTCTTCACAGGAGAGATGCTCTGTTCCCTCAATAATCCACCTCATGATTTTTGTGGGACTGTTAAAACAGTTAAAGAAGAAACGCGCGTGGCCTCCCAAGACAGCCACAAACGCCTCCTAGCTGAGGCTGCCGATTCACCCTTGCTGAAAGCCAGGTGCTCTTAGTATCCAGCATCAGCACCTGCCTGTGCCTGGAGAGCTGGGAAGAGCTGGGAGCTCTTGATCCTGCCAGGGTGGGACTTCCAAGGTAACAGCTCTCTGGAACCTTCCGTTTGTTCCCAGAAAAAGCCATCAAGCACCTGCCCTCACTCAGCCCAGGATTAGCAGCAAGTCTTCCTTCCCTGTTGGTACTGCTCCCAATGGAGCTTTGAAGTTAAGAGCCTCTTTTTGGAAAAAGAGTTTTCCACGACCTCTTGGGTCTGCACATAGCCAAAAAAAACAGACAGAAAAGAGAGAGAGTTTGAAACTTTGGAGAAAAGAAGAAAGGAAGGGAAGCCAGCAGGGCCAAACCCTGTCCCGGGGACTTTAACTCAGCACGCCGCAAAACTGAAGGACAGGTCGAATTTTTCTCACATCACCCATACAAGAAAGTGAAGAGCTCTCTTTCTCTCACATGCTCTCACAGTTTTCATTCTCTCCTCCTAAAACTCTCGGGGACTTCGATCACTCATCAGGCAGCCTTGATGCAAGTTGCTGTAAATTCTACTTGGGTCCTCTTGCTGAACTCTCGCTGCCCTTGGCTTAGAGATCCCAATGGAGATGGAG
>NW_026110006.1:0-5000 GCF_013377495.2 Cygnus atratus
TGTCAAATACTCCATGCCACACCTTTAACACCTTCAATAACCCTTTTTACACTTCTTTTTATCTTTCTCCAGCCTGTACTTTCACCAAAGGCTCAGTCAGGGGCCAACTTCATTCCATACCTTTTTCCCTGCAGGATGCTGAAACAACACATCAGTATACAACATTTCATCCCATTTTCCTTCTCTCCTCAGAAACAACATGAATTGCAGGATAGTATTACAGTCAATTGATCCATAAAGTGACCATTTAGCTCCATCCTCAAGCTTATATATAATGGCCACCATTGATTGCAATACTTAATGAGAGTCCTCTTGCTTTCTGTGCACCCAGTTCCGACAATATCCTTCCAATGTGCCAATATGCACCCAAGGGGGCTTTTCTTTAAAACGTCTTTGTTCTGAGTATTACCCAGTTCCTTGATTTCCTATCCCCCTCCTTTTCTTCTCTCTCTCTCTTTTTTTTTTAATTACCATTCCTTATTAGTTACTGTCCGTTGTTTCAATTTCCATGCAAAGCTTTTATTGCAGGTTTTTACCGTCTTTTCCCAATCTTCTTCCCAAACGTCTCAATTCTCTGGGATTAAACTTTTCTTTCCACATACAAACTTTACTGTTTCAGATTCTTGATGGGCCCTGTCTCAATCATAAATCCATGGGACTTTGGGAAAACTCTTGAGACACTCAGCCTTCTGTCTTCTAGACAAACCTTTTTTCACCTTTTTTCACAAGATTTCAACAAGATCCAAGCTGAGTGCCATTTTTTCTCATGGTCTTTGTTAGTAAGCCCACACACAAAACAAGGAATCACTCCCACGTATACATCAATATGGGGGTTTAAAAAGGTATTGGGGATAGGTTGTTCCCAATCTAAGGCCACTATCTGTCCACCAGGTGTTAAATACGCTTCTCCTAAATAAATTTGCTCTCCTCCCCTTCTTACCAAGTTCCCCCCCTCGTTCAAATATTCCCAGGGCTCGAGCCCGAACCACCAAAGAAGTGACTCTCTCCGTTCTACCACTTGGATGATCAGTCAGCCGCCCCCTTGGGATCGGAACTCCGCGCTCGCTTCGCAGCGGTGCTGCGTCTCACTCCCACAGCACAATCACGCAATCACGCAGAGAGGCCCCTTACACTTCTCATTCATACTGCAAGGATACAGCACTTAGAACAATAACCAAACTTGCTTGTATCGTCTCTGGCCGAGTTCCTCAAGGAGTCGCTCACTTCACAACAATACTTTGTCTCAAACACATACAACCCTTTGTCTCAAACATATACACTTACACAAATGTTTTCAACAGGAGATACCCAGACATTTACAAATAAGACATACAATATTCCCACTCCAGTTAATATCCCTCCAGCAGCTGCAAAATTCACCCAGGTAACCTTGTCACGATTGTGAGAGGCCCGCTTACCCTTCTTCTGCTTCTTATAGAATCATTAGCAGGTCCGTCCTGGCTCCCAATACTAGGATGCAGCAGTAACCTTGGATTTGCTCAACCTGCTCCCAAGATCGCTAGCAGCCGCCCTATCGGTCAGCAAACCCCCCTTGACTGCTCCATTGGTCAGCCTGTAGGGGATCCTCCTCCCTTACGGGGACTATGCTGCACGCTAGATGTCTCTGCACGATTTACCAGCTGCCCCGGCCACTCGTACGACTTACAGGCCCTTCCTGTACTGTTACACATACCGTTTGTCCACGGCCTAGCAGGTTGTTGTCTGCCCCCGCAGTGAGCAGCTGAGGAGCGGAGTTCCTCCAGGGAACTGTGCCCGGTGTGCACTAGGATGTCCGTGGCGTGGCCACTCCTGCAGGCAGGCAGAGAGCCTCCTGGCTGGCTCGCCAAAATGATTCATGGAAGAACTCTACAACTCAAAGCAAATGAGTTATAAAGTAGGTATGTGGTTCATTTCGGCGCTGGGTGCATGTGGAATAGCTCCCAAAAGCATGCGCACCCCGATGTGGCAACTTGCCTTGGTTATATGCAGTAGAGTTACATATGCATGAAGTTTCTCAATACGCCTATACATACGCATAACCTATCCCTGCTTTGTATTAAAATTAGCTCCAAGAAGTTATTTCCATAAACTCCTCCCATCTGCGCCTGCGCAGTCCCTTATGGTGGTGGTCGCTGGGAGGTTGTGGGGATGAAGTCCGATAACTCCTCTTCATCACCACTAGTTGACGCCCTGCCTTTGTACAGAGTCAGCTGCTCCTTGGCTCTTGTCCAAACCACAGGGTCTGTCTCAGCTGGCTTTTGAGACAGATTACCTGTTTTTCTCAGGAAACATGCTCTGTGAGGGGCCCCGAGGCTCCTTGTTTCGCTTAATTTGCACAGTAGTAAGCAAAGACACTCAGCAACATATATTTTTAATGCGATTAAGCAAGCCCCCATTCTTCCATTCCTGGCTTTAATAATAACGATTGTTTTATTTAGAAATCATTAATGTGATTAAGCAAACCCCCATTCTTCTATCCCTGGCTTCACTCCTTTCAGGTATTTGTAGAGAGCGATAAGGTCTCCCCTGAGCCTCCTCTTCTGCAGACTAAACAACCCCAGTTCCCTCAGCCACTCCTCACAGGACTCGTGTCTGACCCTTCACCAGCTTCGTAGCCCTTCTATGGACATGCTCCAGAGCCTCGATATCGTTGTATTGAGGGGCCTGAAACTGAACACAGTACTCGAGGTGCGGCCTCACCAGAGCAGAGTACAGGGGAACAATCACCTCCCTGGTCCTGCTGGCTACACTATTCCTGATCCAAGCCAGGATGCCGCTGGCCTTCTTGGACACCTGGGCACACTGCCAGCTCATGTTCTGGCAAGCATTAACCAGCACCCCTAGATCCTTTTCTGCTGCACAGCTTTCCAGCCACTCTGCCCCAAGCCTGTAGCGTTGCATGCGGTTGTTGTGGCCAAAGTACATGAATCGGCACTTAGGCATGTTGAACCTCATCCCATTGGCCTCTACCCATTGATCGAACCTGTACAGGCTCCTCTGCACGGCCTTCCTACCCTCTGGCAGATCAACGCTTCCCCCCCCTGAGCAACTTCCATCTGAATGTCTTAAATCATTTCTGTAGCGTGTGGGTGACCGAGTCCTGGCACAAGTTCCCTGAGAGGCTGTGGAGTCTCCCTCCGCAAGGGGAGATACTTGAAAGCCATCTGCACAGGACACGGTCCTTGGACACTGGTGCTGGGTGGCCCTGTTTGAGCAGGGGGTTGGCCAAGCTGACCTCTTCAGGTACCTCCCAACCTCAACATTTCCGTGTTTGTGTGAAATCAGAACACTACAAAGCCCGTGCTGGTCCCTCCAGCAGGAAGCAACAGTCTTTATTGGGCTGACAGCTGCTCACAGCTGCGAGGGGTCCGCGCTGGTTTCCCTGATGCTCGTGTCATCTTCGGCACTGGAAGCACAGGGACTTTCTCACCAACGCTAGGGAGAGAAAAAGAAAGGGTTCAAGTTTCAGTTCCAGTGAGGGCAGCTGAGTGACACTCCCTGCTCCCTTCAGCCCCAGTCGTGTGGAGCGTGCATAGGCAGGAGTCCCAAGGGTCTGTGTGGCCCTGCAGAGGCCCCTCGTGTCCCAGCCAGTGACAGGGAATCTACGCAGCGCCAGGCTGAGGCGCTGTGTGAGGCCGGGTCGGAGACCTTTGGCCAAGCAAGTACGGAAGGCCAGGGCAAGGGTGCTTCTGCGCCCAGGGGCCTCACTGCCCAAGGAAGGGGCTGTGGCTATTGGAAAGAAGGCTGTTGCAGGAGAGGTTTAGCGGATCAGAAGATCCTCTGCAGAATTCCCAGGTATGTCCAGAGCTCTGCCCTTGGTCCTGTCTTCCTGCAGGGCCTCCTTTCTCTTCTCCAGCTGTTTCCTCACGCGCACACTCCGCACTGAAAGGCAGCTGCAGCAACACAGAAGAAAACTCTCAGGTGGGCTCTGAAGGTCCCCACCTGTGTCTGCCCAAAAGCAGGGAGCACAGCCTCCTTCCAAACAGAAGAAGATCTGAAGATCCTCTGCAGTCTTTCCAGGGATGTCCACAGCTCTGCTCTTGGTCCTGTCACTTGGTCACTGAGGCGAGATTTCAGCAGCTGGCCGATGCTATTCAGTCTGTGAACAAAGTCTGAGGAAAACTGCATTTGGACTCTGCTCTTGCGGAAGACCAGACAGCCAATGGCCTTGAACATGAAATCAACACCCTGCTTCTTTGCAAGGGTGTAGGAGAGAAAGAGCAGGGTCTCTTGAACGCAGCGCTGCACGGTGTCCCGAGGAACGCCGGTGTCCAAGGGCAGCCAGGCATTATTCAGGACACCAGCTGGAGGTACACCTGAGGGAAAAGAAGCAAGGAGCCAAGGAACTAAGACAGGCCTGCAGAGGAGGGCAGTCCCGTTTGGGCATCTGCTGGGCCCTCCAGCACTGATGCCCTGCTGCTGGTCTGCACCTGCAGCTGCGCCAGATGCCAAGAGGAGAAGTCAGCCACCAACGCAGCCATGAGGGTGCCAACAGCATGGGGAGGGACCTTTCCAGGAGCTGCTCTCTGGAGGGATGTGCAAGGTGTTGGTGGGCCCAGGCTTGAGAGGAGCTCAGGCCTTTCTTAGGACCTTCTGGAGGAGATCTCTAACCCCTCCACTGCCTTCACACCAGAAGCTGAGCATGCAGCCCCAAGTCTCCACAAGTGGGAGCCCTGACATTTATCTGTGTTCGTACCAGGAATAATTTCTTTCTCGTAAGGGAGTCCATGAATACTGGCAAAGTTCTCTGAAGCCTGGAAGATGGGCTTCTTTACAAGAAGCTGTGGCAGCCACCTGCCAAATCAGAGTAGATGCCCACATCCAGACCCTCCCAGCAAAGAGGAGAAAGAGAGAGGGGAACCCTGTCCCTTGGTGTACCCAGAGGCTTGCACTCCTCCGACAAAACCGGAGGCTCCCTTGCAGCCGCTTTGGATGACTGAACAACCGTGGCCTTCTGCTCTGAGCTGCTGCAGCAGCTGCTTCCCTGGCTGTACACTGGC
>NW_026110007.1:0-74847 GCF_013377495.2 Cygnus atratus
GGGGGGGGGGGGCGTTTTGGGGTCCCTATGGTGTGGGGGGGGCCGCTAGGGAGGGCACCAGGGCGAGGAAGAAGAGGAGGAAGAAGAGGAGCACTCTTCCCGCAGGGCAGCGCCCGCTAATTACGGGGCGAGCGCTAATTACGGGGCGAGCGCTAACGCCCCGCTGTGCGCCGGTAACGCCCGGGGTCGCTGGCATGGGGAGGGGGGGGCATTCGGTGCTTTAATTACCTTAATTACCGCTCCCCACGAGGGGTTTTTGGGGGGCCGGAGGAATTCTGCCGGCTCCTGGGCTCAGCAGCTGCCGGGTCGGGACCCCCCCCCCAGGATCCCACTGTGCTCCCCCCTTTTTTTGGGGGGGGGGCTTTTCCCCCCCCCAGGGACGCAGGGAGGGGGCAGGAAGCGCCGGGGAGACCCCGTGGAGCTCGGCGGGGGTCCCGCGGGGCCGCGTCCGGTCCCCAGGGCTGGGGCTGTGGAATGCCAGCTATGCGGCTCCAAAAAAAGGGGGGAAAAGGGCAAATCGCTGCCAGGCCCCAAATAGCTCCGCGTGCGCCCGTTCCCGGTACCGGGGGGGCCTCGGCCCCGCGCCCCCCAGCAGCGAGCGGCGGCGGCGGCCGGATTCTTGGTCCCGCTCCAAAGGCAAACATCCGGCCCCGGGGAAAACATCTCGGGGCCGCCGGTTCCCACCCCGACCCCTTTATTTGGGGGGGGGGGGGGAGCCCTCATTTCTGCCTCCTGGCCGCCCCGTTTGGGGTCGTACGAGGCCGGTGCCGGCGCCCCGCTGTTACCACTGGCGTTTGGGGGCAGCGGGATCCCGAGGGGGGGCTTGCCCCGGCCTGAGGATGGGGTGAAGTGGGTGAAAACGGAGCACGGGGCCCCAAAACGGGTTTGGGATGGGAAGCTGGCTGTGGGCACGGGGAGTGTGAGCGGGGATTTGGGGTTTCTGAGCTGGGATTGGGGTTCGTGGGCTGAGATTGGGGTTTGTGAGCTGGGATTGGGGTTTGTGGGTTGAAACAGGGACTTGCGAGCTGAAATAGGGGCTCAGGAACTGGGATTGGGGCTCGTGGGCTGAAATAGGGGTTCATGAGCTGGGATTGGGGGTCAGGAGCCGGGATTGGGGTTCGGGAGCAGAAATAGGGGCTCAGGAACTGGGATTGGGGCTCGTGGGCTGGGATTAGGGTTCGGGAGCTGAAACAGGGGCCCAGGAACCGGGATTGGGGCTCATGAACCGGGACTGGGGCTCGGGGCTTCCAGCCGGGCACTTTTCTGACCCGAGGACCACGCAGGGGGCTCCAGCCCCCCGCCACATCGCCCAAATCCCCGCGCAGGACCCTCCTCACGTGCCCCCTGCCGCCTAACGGGGCCGAGCCCCCCCCCAGGAGCTGGATCCCAGCCCCGGGAGCGCTGCGGGGCCGTGCCCGGCCGGCAGAGGTGCGCCCGGAATGCGGCTGCGCCCCGTGACTCAGCCCTTATCGCCCGGTTTCTGTCGGGTTCTCGCTTGGCTCCCGGCCCCGCTCCCTCGCCAGGTGAGGCCGAAGCCGGCCGCTCCTCCTCCTCCTCCTCCTCCTCTTCCTCCTCCTCCTCCTCGGCGAGCCTCCGGCCTAATAAGGGCAAAGAATGAGGGGAATCTCGGCCCGCGCTGTCCAGCGGCAGCAAATTAACGGGGAAAACATTAAAAAAAAAAAAGTAAAAAAAAAACAACCAACATAAGTTCAGAAAACGGCCGCAGAGTCGCCAGCGCCCCGAGGCCGGGAGTGCACCGGGGGCCTTCGGCTCCCCGAGCGAACCCAGTGGCAGCCACCTGCGCGCCGGGCCCCAAATCCGCCTGTTTTATACCCAAAAAGCCCTCGTTTGTCCCGTTTCCTCCCCCGGAGCCGCTCCTCGAAGGCGATCCCCGGCCGGGTGCTGGCAGCGCCGCGTAAACAGCGTCCGGCCGGGAAGTGCCCCCCCCGTGTCACCCCCCCGAGCTGTGTTTGGGCTCCTCGACATCTGAGAGCGGCCGCTAACGAACTTCCCGCCCTAACGAGCTTCCCGCGGGGACAACGTCGGCGTCCCTCCCGGCACAGCCCGGCCCCGGCACCCCAGGACCCCGCTCCCCAGCCCCAGAGCCGGTGGCGGGGAGGGGAAGAAGCGGTCGGAGGGGGAAATGAGGCCGGATCCTAAAAACGGCCGCTTTTGGGGCAGGTGACCTCATGGAAAAACACCCACACGGGGCGGCCGGCCCCGAGCAAACACCCGCCCGGCCCCGGGCGAGCGCCGCGGACGCGTCTCGGTGGCGTTCGGGACGGGCCAAAGTCCGCGCCCCGCGATTCCCCGCGAGGGCAGCGGGGTCAGGAGGGCCAAAAGGGGCGAGAAGGGCCCGCTTTGGGGCCAAAAGGGGCGAGAAGGGCCCGCTTTGGGGCCACAGTGGGCAAAAAGGGCCTGCTTTGGGGCCACAGTGGGCAAAAAGGGGCTGCTTTGGGGCCAAAAGGGGTGAGAAGGGTCCACTTTGGGGCCAAAAAGTCCCACTTTGGGGCCAGAAGGGGTGAGAAGGCGCTGCTTTGGGGCCAGAAGGGCCCACTTTGGAGCCAAAAGGGGCGAGAAAGGCCCACTTTGGGGCCAGAAGGGGCCACCGTGGGGCAAGCAGGGGCCACTCTGGGGCCAAAAGGCGCCGTTTTGGGGCGGAAAGGCACAACTTTGGGGTGAAAAGGCGCCGCTTTGGGCCGGGAAGAGGCTGGCGGCCTCCTGGGCTGGAGGTGCGCGGGCGCCGCCGTCCCCGACCGAGGCGGCGGGGACACAATGCCTGGGAAGCTCCCGCGCCTCCGTGGGAAGGAAATGCCAGCAGCGCGTGCGGAATTCCTTTTTTGTAGCAGTTTTTTACTCCCAACGTCTCTCGCCTCTCCCTCCGGCCTCCCGGTGAGGCTCGGCCCCGTCCCGAGGCCGCGGCGACCCCCGGCGAGCCGGGAGCCCAGGTTTTGCTCCGGGAGCTCTCACAGCCCCACGTCAGGACCCCGTAAAAGCTCTTTCCTCCCCAAAAACCCCGCCGCCAGCCTGCGCCGAGGAACAGAAGCCGAAGGGAGGCCGCGAGACGGGGAGAGCCTCGAGGCAGCGACCTCCCGGTGGTGGCTTTGGGCAGATTTTGGTTATTTTCTGCCTCTCCTCAGCTGTTTTTGACCCGCACCTTGCGGGATCGGAGGCGTCCCGGAGCTCCGGCATCGTGGGGCCGGGCCGGGAACGTGGAAAAAGGCCTGGGGAAGGCCGGGCTCCGCTTCCCCTTTTAGGCTGTCCTGCGGTTTTTTAGGGTTTTTATTTCCCTTTTCTTTTTTTAGCAGCTGCCTGCGGGTTCCGCCTGGCTCCCTTCTCCTCCTCCTCCTCCTCCACGTGCTGCGCTCGCTCGGCGCCGACCCCCGCGGGGTTTTGGGGCCGATCCCCGCAGGGTTTTGGGGCCACGGCCGTGGGGTTTTGGGGCTGGTCCCCGCAGGGTTTTGGGGCTGATCCCCGTGGGGTTTTGGGGCCGCCACCGCGGGATTTTGGGGCTGGCCCCCGCAGGCTTTGGGGCGGACGCCACGGGGCTTTTGGTGTCGCCGCCGCGGACACCACAAAACCCCCAAATCCGCGGTTTTCTCCCCGCCGCTCTCCCGGGAGGGGTTTTCCTCCGTGCCGAGGAGGAACACGCCCGGCCCTGGGAGCTGCCGGCGGCTTGGCAGGAGCTCGGCAGCGCCCGTGGGGCCGTGCCAAGCCCCGCTGGGGCCGTGCCAAGCGTCACGGCGGACCCAGGCGTGCCCGCTCCTCCCCGTCCCGTAATCACGCTGGCGAGAGGAACGGGGGGGGTTTGGGGGGGGGGCCACGCGGGGCCCGCGTCCTCCCCGCGGCCTGGAGCCGCTTATCGGCCGGGCTAATGAGGCGCTGGCGTAACGAGGCCGGCCGCTAATTACCCCCTGGGCTGCTGGCGGGGAGCGCAGCGGCCGCGGCCCCGCTCCGTGCCCGGCCCCGTGCCCTTTATTTCGTGAACCCGGGGGCGTCGCGGGCCCGGCCTGCGGCTCGCGGGGGTTTTGTGGCCGCGGAGCCTCGGGTGCAGGAACCGCGCGTGGGACGGGGCCGAGGCCCCAGCTCGGCGAGGCCGGCCTCCGGGAGCTCGTTTTGGGGCAAAATGGGGAAGGGGAAGGCACCCCGGTATCCCCCGGTGCCTTCCCACCGCCGAGAGCTGGCTTTTTGGGACGCTTTCTGCCTCTTTGGAGCCTCCTTCCCTCTTTCTTTTTGAAGAGGTCCCCCGGAGGCTCAGCCTCCCCGGGAGGCCGAGCAGGATGGCCCCGAATCCCCCCAAAACTGCTCCTGCCCCCAGCTGTGCCCCGCAGCACGCCGTGGGGAGCTCGTCCTCAGGATGAGGGGGTCTGGGGGGTCCTGACGCCGCCCCCCGGCGCTGTCAGGGGGGTGCTGAGGGCTCAGCACCCCCCCCGGCCCTTCCTTGCAGACCTTCACGGCGTGGTGCAACTCCCACCTGCGGAAGGCCGGCACGCAGATCGAGAACATCGACGAGGATTTCCGCGACGGCCTCAAGCTCATGCTGCTGCTGGAGGTGATTTCAGGTGAGCCCCCCCCCCCCGGGCCTGGTTTTCTTTTTATTTACGGGGGGGAGGACGCGGCTGGAAGCCCCCTTCTGCCCCCCCCTAACCACGGCCCCGGCCCCGCCGGCGTTTCCTTCCCAGGGGAGCGGCTGCCGAAGCCGGAGCGGGGCAAGATGCGGGTGCACAAGATCAACAACGTGAACAAAGCCCTCGACTTCATCGCCAGCAAGGGCGTCAAGCTGGTCTCCATCGGGGCTGAAGGTGCGTCCGGCGCGCCCCCGAGCCCCCCGGGAAGGGTCGTGGCAGGGTCCCCCCCAAAAAACCACGGGGCACGGCGGCGTTGTGGCACCGGAGGCGGTGCGGGCGCTGCCCTTGGGCCCTTCTCCGGCAGCCGGGCGGCGCCGCGGGGCAATAAACGCCGCGGGGGCAGGAAGGTTGAAGGCAGCGCGGCCTCCCTGCCTCCCTCCCTGCCTCGCCAAGGTCGGGGCTGTTTCGGGAAGCTGTTGCACAACCGGGCCTGGCTGCGCTCGGGAGGACCGGCTTGGCCGGCGGCGGGGCGAGGAAGGGCTCGCGCGGAGCCAGCCCCGAAAGCGCCGCGGGGGAGCCCCAGTGCTGGGCCGGAGCCCTGCAGGGGTTCCCTGCCGTCAGCAATCGTCCCCAAAACGCAGCCCCACGAATTCTCTGCGCTGTTTGAACCTCTCCCCCCGGGAGCTGTGAGGGCTTTCAGCCCCAAAATCCTTCCCGGGAGCCGAGTTCTCCCCCTCGGGCACGCGGTTCCACGGCGCCGAGCTCTGCCCCAGCAGCCTCTCGCGCCGCCCCGCAGCCCCTTTTGGGATCAGCCCGCTGCCGGCAGAGCCCGAGGCCGGCCCCGGAGCTCCGGAGGGGATTTCGCAGCCCTCCCGGCCGGGGCTCGGCGCTGCTCGGCCCCGTTTGGCAGGGGCTGACCCTGCCGAGCCAGTCGGAGGAGCGCGGCGGCGCACCGGGGCTTCCGGCTTTGAAGTCTCCGGTGCCCGGCAGCGCTGCGTGTCCCAGCGGGTGCCGCAGTGCCAGGGCGCGGTGGCAGCAGCCGCAGCTCCGCCAGAGCCCCACGCCGTGATCCCTGACGCCTGCTGGAGGCGTCGCTTGCGCAAGGCAGGAGGGATTTCAGGGCTGCGTGCGGGGATCCTGAGCTCCCAGCCCATCCCCGGCAGGGTCCTGAGCCCCGAGCCCTCGGCATGAGCTGCGCGGTCGGGTCCAGCCGAGCGGCTCGACGGGGAGCTGAAGGCTTTGCTTTTTCCCTCCCGGCTCCCAGAAATCGTGGACGGCAACGCGAAGATGACGCTGGGCATGATCTGGACCATCATCCTGCGCTTCGCCATCCAGGACATCTCTGTGGAAGGTGAGGGCAGGGCCGCGGGGAGCCCTCGGCACCGCGGGGGCGCGCCGAGCTGACCCTGCCCCGTTGCAGAGACCTCTGCCAAGGAGGGCTTGCTGCTGTGGTGCCAGAGGAAGACGGCCCCCTACAAGAACGTCAACGTGCAGAACTTCCACATCAGGTACCCCCGGGCTTTGGGGCGTCCCCGAAATAGTGGCGGAGCCCCAAGGGGAGGATGCGGCTCGTGCGTGTCCTCGGGAACGTCCCCCCCTTCTCTGGGCTGCCTTTCCCCCAGGGGTTTTTGGGGCCCTGGGGAATTAGAGGGGTTCATCTCAACCCCGCTACCGTTCACTGGGGAGCTGGGGGGAATGGACAAGGGGTGCTGGGCTGCGCGGAGGCAGCGGTGCGCTGGAACCCTGGCTCTCCCCTCTCGCAGCTGGAAGGACGGCCTCGCCTTCAACGCCTTGATCCACAGACACAGGCCGGAGCTCATCGAGTACGACAAGCTCAGGAAGGTGAAGCTCAGCCCCTTCCCCGCTGCTCCCCTCCTGCCAGCGCCGAGCTTCGAGGCGTGATGCCCGCCGCCCCGCCACCTCGGCAGCGCCCGTGCCGTCGGGCGCCAGCTCCGGGCGGCCCTTCAGCGTTCTTCTCTCTCCAGGACGACCCCGTGACGAACCTGAACAACGCCTTCGAGGTGGCGGAGAAGTACCTGGACATCCCCAAGATGCTGGACGCCGAGGGTAAGCGGCCCCGGGCGCGCGCGGCTGCGACGCGGTGACTCCGGGCGCGCGCTGCGCGTGGACCAGCTCCGGCAGAGGACCCCAGGACCCCGTCCCTCGGGGGCAGAGGACGCGTGCTGGCTCTGAGCCGGGGCCGTGCGGCGGGACGGGACGATTTAACACCCTCTTGTGCCCGTGCAGGTGTCCTGAGCCAGCTGCTCTGCGGGACCGCAGCCCGGGGAGGAGCTGGCCGCTAAGCCCGGCGTGGTGAGCGGCTCCGGGACGCCACGGCCGTGCCCCCCTCAGCCTAACCCCTGTTGTTCGCTTGCAGACATTGTCAACACAGCTCGCCCCGACGAGAAGGCCATCATGACCTATGTGTCCAGCTTCTACCATGCCTTTTCGGGGGCGCAGAAGGTACCGGCGGCAGCCGCGGCCGTCCCGCCCGAACGCTTCCACCCGCAGCAGCCCGCGCTCGGGCACTTCTCTTTCAGGCGGCCGCTGCCCCTGGCGCTCTGGGAACCAGACCTCGGCTCGCTCGCCTGGGTTTAAAAAGCTGCTCGGGCTCGCCTTCCCTGCTGCCGTAACGCCGGGGCAGCAACCAGCCCCGCGAGGCTGCTCGAGGAGGCTCGGGGCCAACAGCTCGAAACGAGGCCTCGGTTCAAGAGGCTGAGCAGAGGGATCGCAGCAGCAGCAGCAATAACCCCGTCAGCCAGCTCTGGTTCGGGTCCCAGGCCCAAGCAGGCGCTTGCTCCTCTCCGCCGCATGCTCGAGGGGCGCGAGGGCTCCGCTGCTGCTCCTTCAGCCTCTCTCCTCCCTTTCTCCCCACGCAGATATTGTAGGCACTCTCAGGCCCGATGAGAAGGCCATCATGACTTACGTTTCCTGCTTCTACCACGCTTTCTCGGGTGCTCAGAAGGTGAGCTTGGCCGGGGGGGGGCTGCCTGCTAACCCCGCACCTCCTGCGGCTGCTGCACGGCTTCGGGACGCGCGGAGGCGGCCTCGGCTCCGCTCGGGGCGTGAGGCACCAAAACCGGGGTCCCTGCGGGGAGGAAGGCGAGCCGTCCCCGTGAGCGGCACCGTCCTGGTCCCAGCGCCGCCTGGGAGCCGTAGGTGGAGGTGTAAATCAGCCTCCCCGCGAGGCAGAGGGCTTGGGGAAGGGGCAGTCGGCCCCCAGCCTCATCCAGGGCCCCGTTTAACGAAGGAGCCTCGTTAGAGCGGGGCGTGGAGCCCGTCACCTCCCTCGGTCTCGCTTCCCTCCTTGCCCTAAAAGCCTCACGTCAGACCCAAAGCGCTGCCGCACGGAGCCGTGGTAGAGCTCGGGGCAGACCAGCAATTACCATGCCGCACTAATTAGAGGATTCAGGCGACCAAATGAGCCTCTTTCATGGCTCGGGGGGGGGGCTGCTCGGTCGGCACGCGGGCTCGTTGCCGCTGGGTCGTGATCCGTCGGGATCGTGGCCGAGCCAGGGAGGTTTGTGCCACGCGGCGCCAACCCCAAGGGAGGAATTCGGGACCTCGCCCTTGGGTGCTGCCCTCGTCCCTGCACCAGCCCTGGGTCCTGTTCACGTCCTGGGATGATCGCCTGGGCTTTTGGCTGCCGGCATGGCCAACGCGGGGCCGGGTCCGTGGGGCGGCTGCTGCCCCTCGTGCCTCTCCCCGGAGGCTCTCGGACCTCCGGCGCTGAGCTTTTTTCTCTCCTTTTAGCGTTGATTTTCCGCCTCCTTTTCCCCAGCTCTCTTTTTTCCTCTCCCCGTCCTTCCGTAGACCCTCCTCACTCTTTCTGTCGGTGCCTGGCCTCCACCTCCTCTTCCCGGACCCTTTCCGTGCCGCCTCCAAACGGGGCTCGGTCCCCGGGCTTTCTTTTCTGCCTCAGCCCGGTGTTCCTCGCCCTCCCGCCCCCTGTGGCGAGGGGCTTCCCGCGGGGAAGAGCAGAAGACCAAGGACGGTGCTTAGAGGCCGGTAACGGTGCTTAGAGACCAGTAACGGTGCTTAGGGACCAGTAAGGGTGCTGGTAACGGTGCTTAGAGGCCGGTAACGGCCCCCCCGGGGCACTGGCACGGGAACCCAACACCAGGAAGCGCTCGGAGCTTGCGACTGCCGAGTGCCGGAGCCACCGGCGCCCGCTTCACGCCCAGCTCGTGGGACCCCCCCGGGGGCTCCGGCTCTGCCCCACCCCGGGATGCGGGCGGGTGTCGCCGGGGCTTTCCCCTGGTCCGTGCAGAGCGGTGCCGGAGCCCCCGGGGTGGCGGCGGGGGCTTCTGCCGGGGGCTGGGGGGGCACCGGGCTCTGCTGGCGGCTGGGGGGGGCTCGGCGTGGCCGCGGCCGTGCACTTTGGTGCTCAAAAACCTGATTTAGCTCTTCCACAAAGCCAGCACCGGGGTTTTCCCCGCGGTGCGGCACCGAGGCGCGCTCTGGGGCGAAGCGGAGCCGAGCTGGGGCTGGGGGGGTTTGTGCGGGTGGGGGCACCCCGACCCGGTGGTCCCAGCGCCCCCCCCGCTGCTCTTCCCCTGCAGGCCGAGACGGCGGCGAACCGCATCTGCAAGGTGCTGGCCGTCAACCAGGAGAACGAGCACCTGATGGAGGACTACGAGAAACTCGCCTCCGATGTGAGCCCGGGGGGGACCCTGGGGGGCTCCCCACAGCCCCCTGCGCCCGTCCTCCCCCCCCAGACTCTGCTCCCCCCCATCCCGCTCACCAAACCCCTTCCCCCCGCAGCTGCTGGAGTGGATCCGGCGCACCATCCCCTGGCTGGAGGACCGCAGCCCGCAGAAAACCATCCAGGAGATGCAGCAGAAGCTGGAGGACTTCCGCGACTACCGGCGCGTGCACAAGCCCCCCAAGGTGCAGGAGAAGTGCCAGCTGGAGATCAACTTCAACACGCTGCAGACCAAGCTGCGCCTCAGCAACCGGCCCGCCTTCATGCCCTCCGAGGGGAGGATGGTGTCGGTGAGTGCCCGCGGGGCCGCCGCGCTCGCTGCCCCCCCCGGGACGCCCTCGTCCCGCTCCCAGCACGCTTGGTGGTCCTACGGGACCTGGAGCTGCTCCCAAAGCGGGTTTTGGGGTCGGGTTCCTCCTCTTCGGCCTCTCCCCAGAGCTTTGGAGGTGGGAGGCCGCTCAGTCTGCCCTGACGCCCCCCCGTGCCCCCCCCAGGACATCAATAACGGCTGGCAGCACCTGGAGCAGGCCGAGAAGGGCTACGAGGAGTGGCTGCTCAACGAGATCCGGCGCCTGGAGCGCCTCGACCACCTGGCTGAGAAGTTCCGCCAGAAGGCCTCCATCCACGAGGCCTGGACCGAAGGTAGGTGGACCGAAGGTAGGTCCCGGGGGGGCCGGGAGGTCCCAGCCCCCCCCCAGGGCAGAGGAGCCCCCGTAAAGCTGGGCTCAGCCTCCTTCATTCTTCTTGGCGCTGCTGGGAACTCCGAGCCCGTCACTGTCCTCCTTCGCAGACGCCACTTTGGCGGAGGCTGGCGTGCTCGCAGCCGCTTCCCCCGTTGCACCCAGCTGGCCGAATTTGGCCACTGCCCCCGGCCCCCCCTGGGCAGCAGCTGTGCCTCCCCCCGTAGCGAAACGCACTAATCCCTTCCCAGCCCCGTTCTCACAGCTCGGGCTGGGAGCCGCGGCGAGCCTTGAGGCGTCTCGAGGCCACTCACAGCGGTGCCAGCTTGCTTGATTTTTCTGGGGGGGGGGGGGGGCGGAAAAAATGAGGTTGTAGATGAGGAAGGTGAGGGAGGGCCCCGGTGGGACAGCGGAGCTCAGCCTCTGCCTCCAACCCGCGCTTCTCGGAGCCGAAGCAGCCCCCCAGGGTTTTGGCATGGGCAGATGGGCAGAGGCACTGCCCGGTCCCGCCGGGGGGGTCCCAGCGCCCTCACTCCTCTCCCCGCAGGCAAGGAGGCGATGCTGAAGCAGAAGGACTACGAGAGCGCCACGCTGTCCGACATCAAGGCCCTCATCAGGAAGCACGAGGCCTTCGAGAGCGACCTGGCGGCGCACCAGGACCGCGTGGAGCAGATCGCGGCCATCGCGCAGGAGCTCAAGTACGGCCGGCTCCCGCCGAGCCCCCCCGTCCCCGCCGAGCCCCCCGGCTCCAAAACCTGGCCCACAGCACACCTCGGCGCGGCCCCGGCCCCGCACAGTGCCCCTATTGTTCTGCCCGTCCCTTCCCCCCGCGGTTGCAGCCCGGCCAGAATACCGTTATTGTGCGGGAGGCCAGGCAGCCCGGCTCTTTTCCCTTCCTCCCCCCGCCCCCCCCCCGCCTTTTTTTTTTTTCCCAGCCAGATAAACTCGCACACAATTAGTACACTGACGGCCCAGGGCAGGGCGACGCCGTGAATGCAGCCCTTATTCCCCGTGGCAGCGCCGCTCGGGTGCTTCGTGGCAAAGCCCCACGGCCACCCTCGCGCCCCGGGGGGGCTTTTTCCCAGCCCCAGAGCCCCCTCCTGGAAGCGGGGGCGGTGGGGGGTGCCCAGCCCGTCCCCGAGGCGTGGGGATGGCCGTCTCGGTGTCCTCATGTCCTGACCCCGCTGCCTCTCCCCCCCCTGAAGCGAGCTGGATTACTACGACTCGCCCAGCGTCAACGCGCGGTGCCAGAAGATCTGCGACCAGTGGGACGTGCTGGGCTCCCTGACCCACAGCAGGAGGGAGGCTCTGGAGGTAGGGCGGGGGCCTCCTCGCTGCCCCCCCTGCCCCGAGCGGGGGCTGGGACCCCCCCCCCGGGTCCCCCCCAGCTCCTGACGCCCCCCGGCCCCGCAGAAAACGGAGAAGCAGCTGGAGACGATCGACGAGCTGCACCTCGAGTACGCCAAGAGGGCGGCTCCCTTCAACAACTGGATGGAGAGCGCCATGGAGGACCTGCAGGACATGTTCATCGTCCACACCATCGAGGAGATCGAGGTGGGGAGGCGCGGGGGGGGCGTCGGTGCTCAGGCACGGCCCCCCGAAACCCGGCTCTGAGCTGGCGCCCGTCTCCTGCAGGGCCTCATCGCCGCGCACGACCAGTTCAAGTCCACCCTGCCCGACGCCGACAAGGAGCGCGAGGCCATCCTGGGCATCCAGCGGGAGGCGCAGCGCATCGCCGACTTCAACAGCATCAAGCTGGGGGGGAACAACCCCTACACCTCGGTCACCCCACAGATCATCAACTCCAAGTGGGAGCGGGTGAGTGCCCCCCGGCGGGGCGCCGCTCTGCACAGCACCACGGCCCCGGCCGAGGTTTGTCCCCGCTCCCGTGGGGGTTTCCAGCGCCGCCTCTCGCCCCTCGCAGGTCCAGCAGCTGGTGCCCAAGCGGGACCACGCCTTGCTCGACGAGCAGAGCAAGCAGCAGTCCAACGAGCACCTACGGCGGCAGTTCGCCAGCCAGGCCAACATCGTGGGGCCCTGGATCCAGACCAAGATGGAGGTGAGGGCTCGGCCGGCGCCGTGCGGTTGTCCCCGGGGGGCTCGTGCCGGGGCTGGCGTGCCATCCAGCCTCCGGGGAGCTGGGGAAGGCAGAGCCGCCATGCTGCGAGCACCCTCTGCAGCCAGAGCTGGCCGGGGTCAAAAACTTCGAGATGAATCCCTTGGGAAAGTCAGCCTGGCACCGGCGGTCCCCACGGTGCAGCTCCTCGCGTCCCCCCCTCACCCCACTGGGGTTGTGCCCCCGCAGGAGATCGGGCGCATCTCCATCGAGATGAACGGCACGCTGGAGGACCAGCTGAACCACCTGAAGCAGTACGAGCAGAGCATCGTGGACTACAAGCCCAACATCGACCTGCTGGAGCAGCAGCACCAGCTCATCCAGGAGGCGCTGATCTTCGACAACAAGCACACCAACTACACCATGGAGGTGGGTGCCCAAGGGAGGGGTCCCAGCCTCGGGCGCGGAGCTGAGCTGTGCCTCAGCCACCTCCGGGCGGCTGGGTGTGCCCGGCCAGGCAGAGGGAGCGGGGAGAGCCCGGTGCCACCCAAGGGTGCCCCGTCACCGCCAGGGAGCAGTGAGTCAGGGCGCGGGAGCTCCCACGGGTGGCTCCCAGCCCCTGCACCTCCCTGTGGCGGCCGCGGTAAGCGCGTCCCGGGGGGGGCTCCCGCTTCGCCCGCCGGCTGCGTGGTGCTCTGGGACCCCCCCCGGCCATTCTCACCGCCCTCTCCCCCGCAGCACATCCGTGTGGGCTGGGAGCAGCTCCTCACCACCATCGCCCGCACCATCAACGAGGTGGAGAACCAGATCCTGACCCGCGACGCCAAGGGCATCAGCCAGGAGCAGATGCAGGAGTTCCGGGCGTCCTTCAACCACTTTGACAAGGTACCGGGCACCTCCAGCGCGCCGCTGCTGCCGAAAGCTCCCCCTGCGGGGCAGAGCTCGGCCGCCGGCCCCCCGTGGGGCTGACGTGGGGCTCCCCGTCCCCCACCCCCCTGCTGCTCTCCCAGAGGAGCGAGACCCCCGGGCTTCCTTTTCCCTGTTCCGACGCAGTGGGGGAAGCAGAGCGGAGCCCTGCTCTCGGCCCCCGCCGCGCTCCACTAACGGCGTCTTTCCTTCCTTCCCCTCCGTGCATGCTGCGCCCCCCCCGCTCCTCTCCCTCCTCCGATGCCCCCCCGTGATTCTGTGACCCCCCCTTGGCCCCCATGGTGCAGGACCACGGCGGTGCCCTGGGACCGGAGGAGTTCAAAGCCTGCCTCATCAGCCTGGGCTACGACGTGGAGAACGACAGACAGGTACCGAGCCCGGCCGCTGCGCAGCGCCGCCCTTCACCGCTCTCCTTCCTCTCTTCCTCCCCTCCCCCGTGGTCTTCCTCCCCTTCCTCACACGCTCCTCCGACCTGTGTCCCTGCTGGATTTTGCCCTTTCCCTGCCTGCTGCACCGCGCCGGCTCCCAAACCGTCGCTGTTAACTCGATCTCTGCCTCTCTCTCCTCCTCCCCCTGCCCTGCCGCGTCTTCCTTCCTCTTCCTCCTCCTCTGCATGCGCTGCCCGTCTCTGCCTTCCTCCTCTCCTCTCCCTCCTCCTCCTCCTCCTCCTCCTCTGGGAGTAGAAGCGCACGGGAAGCATGGACACGGATGACTTCCGAGCTCTCCTTATCTCCACGGGATCCAGCCTGGTATGCTCTCTGCTCTCTTCTCCCTTTTATTTCCCCCCCGTCCCTTTCTGGTCGTCTTCTCGTCGCTGCGCGCCCCTGAGGCTTGGGGAAGGGGCTCATGGGCACGAGGGGACCGTGCCCAAGGGGTGGCGGCGGCGCTGGGACCTCCCCTCGCAGCCCCTCTGCCTCCCAGCCTAAAACTGGGGCACGGCGCAGCCTCCTGCCCTGGTTCCTTCAGCCCGGGGACTTGGTGGTGGTGGGCGAGCCCCCGTGGGGGCTCCCTGCCCGACCCCCCCTGACTGCGGCCTCCTTCCCTGCAGGGCGACGCCGAGTTCAACCGCATCATGAGCCTCGTGGACCCCAACGGCAGCGGCATCGTCACCTTCCAGGCCTTCATCGACTTCATGTCCCGCGAGACGACCGACACCGACACGGCCGACCAGGTCATCGCCTCCTTCAAGGTCCTGGCCGGCGACAAGGTGAGCGCCAGCCCCGTCCCCGGGGCCGGGGGGGCCCTGCCCGCGGTGCTCCCCCCCCTCACCTCTCCCCCCCCCCCCCAGAACTACATCACGGCCGAGGAGCTGCGGCGCGAGCTGCCCCCCGAGCAGGCCGAGTACTGCATCGCCCGCATGGCGCCGTACCGGGGTCCCGACGCCGCGCCGGGCGCCCTGGACTACAAATCCTTCTCCACCGCGCTCTACGGCGAGAGCGACCTCTGAGGCCGCCGCGGCAGCACCAAGCGCGGGCGCTTTGTCCCCACCTCTGCGCCCCCCCCTGCCCCCCGGGGGGGGACACACACGAAGCCGCGGCCGCCCCCGGGGGGGGGAGCCGGTTATTGCATATTATACCGCCCACGTTACCTATGCAATGATTTATTTTTGTTTAATTTTATTTTTTTTCCCACTTTTCGCTCTGTGGGGAGGGAGGGGGGCGCTCGCCCTTCAGGCGCTTGGGGGTTCTCGAGGGGGGGCAGCGGGGAGCCTCGAAGCACCCAGCAGCTGACATCGTTATTTTTTTTTTTAATATACCCCTTTCTGGTGTTTTCTTTCAACTGGCCCAGGGCCCTCTGCTGTCCCCCCCCCCCCGTAGGAAGCGGAGCCCCCCCCCTCCTGCCCTGCCTCTCTTTAATTTATGCCTCTGTCGAGCAGAAATCCCCCCCCCTGCACCAGCCGCCCTTCGCCACGTGCTTCCTCCCGCATCCAGGTTCCCCCCCCCCGGCTTCCCCTTGCCCTCTGTTCGAATTCCTCCGAATTCTTCCGAATTCCTGTTCTGCAGAGCGGCAGCGGAGCCCCTGGGGGCTGCTCCTTCCGCTCCCCCCCCCAGCAAACCCTCCCGGGACACGGCGGGGCACGGAGGCAGCGCCAGTCGTCGTCCCCCCCCCTTCACCCCCTCCCCGCACCCTCCAGCCTTGGAGCAGGTTTTTCTGAGGACCAAAAATTTAAAAAAAAAAAAACACAAAAAAATTAAAAAACCACACCACCCACACAGAAGCCTGATCTTTTAAAATTTAAATGAAATCAAGAAGGTTCCTATTTACTTTATTAACTGACGGATTTATTATATAAATATATATTCACCTCGCAGCATTATACTACCGGTTTTCTTTTGTCATGTAATTAAAGTATTGCTGAGACCTGGCGTGACGGAGCCTGCGCCGTTCCTCGCGGCGGGTGTCCCCCTCGGCCCCCTCTTTGCGCCCCACGAACCTCCCCCCACCCCCCCGCCAGCCCCATTCAGCCCTCTTTGGAGCCCCAAAAACCCGCCTGTGTCCCAAAAGACACCTTCGTGCCACATCACATCCACCCCCTCTTTGGGACCAGATAAACCACCCCGTACCCCAATAACCACCTCCGTGTCCCCGTACACCTCCATGTGGGACCCCATAAGCACCCCCCAAATCCCAACAGGCGCCTTTGTGTCCCCACGTAACCCCCCCCCCCCCCCCCCCCCCCCCACTCCGTCCCAGTAAATACCGCCGTGTTGCCATAAACCCACCCTTTGGCCCCAATAAACGCCTTTCCCCTAACCACCTCCGTGTCATCACACACCTGCCCTTTGGGACCCTCTAAAGCCCCTGCAGCCCGACAGACACCGCCGTGTCACCAAGTACTCCCCCCCCCGGGCCCCTATAAACCCTACTCGGGTGCCATAAACACCTCTGTGCCATCATCTATGATCTACTGGGACACAAAAGCCAACAGGCAGCGCTGCACCCCATTTCCCCACCCTTTGGGCCCCCATTAAGCCCTTTACACCCTCTATGGGATCCCACATATACCTGTCCCCGTCTCCATAAACACCATCGTGCCCCATATACCTCCTTTAGGACCCCATAACCCCTCCCCGGTTACCCACGTGTCCCAGTGGGTAACTATGGCCCCATACACCCCATGGGACCACCCCCACTGCAGACCCCCCCCCCCCCCCCGGGTGCCCTGGGGCCCCCTCGGGGCTGAGGAAGGACACGGGCCGGGGGCACAGCCGCGTTTATTGCGGAGGGGCCGCGCCGACCCTACAGCTTGGCGTAGGCGACGTCCTCGGGGCGCTTCTTCTCCATGGCCGCCTGCGCCGACTTGAGGATGTCGTCGGTCTGCAGCATGCTCATGTTCCAGGCGGCCTGGGCACGGCACGGGGTCAGGGACAGTGACAGGGACAGGGATGGGGCTGGGGGGGCCGGGGCGGCGCCTCACCATGAAGCGGAGGCTGTCGTGGACTGGGTGGTCCCGCGAGTACACCAGGTTCACCTTGGTGCCCTGCACGGCCACCGGGCTCCGCGCCGCGATGGCGGCCGCCAGCTCCAGGGCGCCCCGCAGCAGCGCCGCCTTGTCCGGGAAGACGCGGCTGCGGGGGAAACGGGGCTGCCAGCGGGGACGGGGCCGGCACGGGGACCCCCGCCGTGTCCCCAGGACGCCCCCCCCCGGGGCTGCTCCTCACCTCACCAGGCCGCAGCTCTGCGCCTCAGGGGCCATCATCTTGCGCGCGGTGAAGGCCAGCTCGTTGACAAGGCTGCGGGGGGGACACGGGGGGTGAAGTGGGGTCCCGCCTACACCCCCCCCCCCCCCCGCCAAGGTCCCCACCCCGGTGTCCCCCCCCCCCCGCAAGGCGGTGTCCCCCCACCTCTGGCTGCCCACGATCTTCGGGAGGCGCTGCAGGGTGCCCACGTCGGCCGCCAGCCCTATGTCCACCTCCTGCGGGGACAGGGAGGCGCGTGGGGACACGGGGACATCATGGGGACATGTGGGACAGCTTGGGGACATGGGGGGGGGGTGACATGGGGACATGTGGGACAGCTTGGGGACATGGGGGGGGGGGGTGACATGGGGACATGTGGGACAGCTTGGGGACATGGGGGGGGTGACATGGGGACATGTGGGACAGCTTGGGGACATGGGGGGGGGGTGACATGGGGACATGTGGGACAGCTTGGGGACATGGGGGGGGTGACATGGGGACATGTGGGACAGCTTGGGGACATGGGGCCCTGGGGCCACGCAGGAGCACGTGGAGCTGCTGAAGACCCCCCCCCCCCCCCGGGGACGTCCCAGGAGACACCAAGAGGAGCAGCAGGGATGCCCGAGGGGCTCCAGGGACGTGGCGGGGACATTTAAGGGCCACCAGGGCTGGCTGAAGGTCCCTGGGGCCACCTGGGGGGGTCCCTGGGGCCACCGGGGGGGGGGGGAAATCCCACAGGGCCACCTGAGGGCCCCCCCCACACCCACCTTCACCTGGAACCAGGCGTCTTCGGTGCAGTAGCGGATGTCGCAGGCAGAGATGAGGTCGACGCCTGCCAAAAAAAGACCTTGGGGTCCACGGGGCGCCCCCCCCCCCCCCCATGTTCCAGCCATGCCCCCCCCCCCCCCCGTGTCCCCGCTCACCTCCACCAATGCAGGCGCCGTGCACGGCAGCAATCACCGGCTTGGGGCACTGCAGGAGAGATGGGGGGAATTAGGGGAAGGGGGGATTAGGGGCTGGGGGAGGGTGTTAGGAGCTGGGGGGGGGGGCATTAGGGTGGGGGGGGGGGTGGGGGGGGCTCTGTCCTTTTGCTCCCACCTTCTCCAGCACCGAGAAGCTCTCCTGGTACTGGCGGATCTTCTGCTGCAGCTGCCAGGCTTTGCGCGCCGTGTCCTCGCCCCCCACCATCAGGAACTCGCTGCCCATCTCCACCAGGTCAATCCCTGGGGGCACCCCCCCCCCCCGAGGGGTTCAGGGGCGCCCAGACCCCTCCCCGAGCCCCTCAGGTCCCGCCCCCCCCCCCCTTCCTCCCCCCCTCCCAACTGGGCTCAAGCACGGCCCCGCTGCTGAGATCCCCTAAAAGGAGATAAAATGGCCCCGAAACCCCGCAGGGGGGGGGTCCTGGAGATTGGGGGGCGGGGGGCACCCAGTGAAGGGGGGGGGATTCCCAATCAAGCAGGGGGATACCCAATAAAGGGGGGGGGGGGGCACCCAATAAAGAGGGGGGTACCCAGTTGGGGGGGGGGGCACCCAATGAATGGGGGGGGGCACCCAACGGAAGGAGGGGGGTATCTAGTGAAGGGGGGGGGCACCCAATGTCAGGGGGGGGGGCACCCACCTGCCGTGAAGATCTTCCCGGCCCCCGAGATGACGACGGCACGGCAGGCGGGGTCCTGCGCGATGCCCTGGAAGCACTCCACCATCTCCCTGGGGGGGGAACACGGCGCTGGGGGGGGGGGGTACGGGACAACACCCGGGGGGGGCAGATAAACCCCCGGGGGGGTCCTTACCTCCAGAAGGCGGCGTTCATGGCGTTCCGCTTCTCGGGGCGGTGCAGCTCCACGTGCACGACGTGCTCGCGCTCGGGGGTCACCCGCAGGGTCTCAAAGGAGCGGTCCCGGGGGGGCGGCGGCGGCGCCCCCCCCGCCTGCGACGCCATCGGCCGGGCCAGCAGGCGGAGAGCTGGGGGGGGGGGGGGGAGGGTTACGGGGGGGGCACGGGGCAATGCGGGGGGGCTGGGGGGGGGCTGGGGGGAACTGGGCTGGGACTGGAGGCACTGGGGAAGGACTGGGGGAAACTGGGGAGGTCCTGGGGGGGGGTCAGGGGGAGGGCACAGGGGGTCCCTGGGGAGGAGATCACGGGGGGGCCCTGGGGGGATCACGGGGAGGTCTGGGGGGGTCCCGGGGGGGTCTGGGAGGCTCCTGGCTGGGCCGGGGGCTTCAGGGAAGGCACCAAGGGGGGGTCCCTGGGCAAGGGGCTGGGCGGGGGGTCCCGCCCCCCCCCCCCTCACGTCCCCCCCCACTCACGTCCCCCCCGCAGCCCCGCAGCCAGCGCCGCCATCAGCCGCCGCCGAGTCCTCCAGGCCCCGAGGTCAGCGAGTGGGCGGGCCAGAGCGCCGCCCCCTCCCGCCCCCCGGCCTGGCGGAAGCGCCGCCCGGCGGACCGGAAGCGGCTTCGCTCCTCCTCCCCCCAACCCGGAAGCGCCGCCTTTTCCCCGTTCCCCCCCCCCCGAGCCCGGTGCCCCCACGGCGCGGGGGGGGGGGGGGAGAGCACCGGGAGCCGCCCCCACCCCCCGGCGCTGTTCCTCGGTCCCCCCCCAGCCCCGTACCCCAAAGGCCGCAGCGCTGGGGCGGCTCCAAACCTCCTCCTCCCCCCCCCCAGGGCACCCCAAACCTCCCCCCCCCAAGTGCCCTCAAGCCTCCCCCCCCACAAGGGGCCCCCCCCAACGGGGGGGGGGCCTTGCCCACAACCCCCCCCAGCCCCCACGGCGGCGGCAGCGACGTTTTCCAAACGTTTATTGAAAGGCGCCGCGGGCCCCAGCGGCGGGGGGGGGGGGCAGGGGGGGCACACGCACAGTCGTCCTTAAAAATGGGGGGGAAAAAATGAGGGGGGGGAGGGGAGAAAAAAAAGGGGGGGGGGGCACCGCCGCGGGTGGCCTCTGCTCCACTTGGCTTTATTTTTTTAAAAAAAAAAAAGGAAAATGAACCAAACCGACGAGGGCGGGGGGGCCCCGCGGGGGGGGCCGCTTAGGAGGCGTGCTGGGCCGTGGAGAAGCAGAGCTTGAGCGTGTAGGGGTACGGCCCGTCTGCGGGGAGACAGAGGGTTAACAGTGAGGGGGGAACCGGGGGGCTCGGGGTGAACTGGGGGGAATGCGGGGGGGTTGGGGGTGGGTTGGGGGAAAAAAGGGGGGCTTGGGGTTGGTTGGGGTAAATAGAGGGGAATCAGGGGGGTCTGGGGTAAATAGGGGGGAATTGGGGGAGTTCAGGGGGGTTTGGCTTAAATAAAGGTGAAGTTGGGGGGCTTGGGGGTGGTTTGGGTTGAATAGAGGGGAATTGGGGGGGGTGGGGGTGTTTGGGGTTTAATAAAGGGGAAAGCGGAGTTGGTTTGGCTTAACTAGATATCGGCAAAGCTGAATTTGGGGGTGTTTTGGGTTCAATAACGGTGAATTTGGGATTGCTTCAGCTTAACTAGACGTTAGCAAAGGTGAATGGGGGAATTTGGGGGTGTTTTGGGTTCAATAAAGGTGAATTTGGGGTTGTTTTGGCCTCTTGAGCCCCCCGCGGCCACTTACTGGGGTTCTTCATCTGGTAGTGGTTGAGGAAGCCGAGGGTCTCGAGCGCGTCGCTCTTGGACTCCCACTCGAGCAGCCCCGAGGAGCTGCGCTCGCCTGCGGACGAGTGCCCCTTCCTCAGCCCGGCGGCTGCGGGCGGCCGTGCCGCCCCCGTCCCGGCCCCCCCGGGACCCCCGCCGGGGCAGGGAGCACCCGCGCGGCCGCTCCCTGCCCTCCCGCACTTACTCTTCCCCGAAAACACCTTGACGGAGGACGGCCGCTTGACGCCCAGCTCATCGCAGATCTGCGAACGCCGAAAATGCATCAAAAACACGCAAACCGGGGGATTTGGCCCCGAAGGGCGCGAGGAGGGGGGGCGGGGGAGGAAGGCTGGCGGCGCACCTCGTAGAAGTTGTCCTCGGTCACCTCGAGGGGGGCGTTGAAGAAGTGCAGCACGTTGCTGGGGTGCTGGATCCTGTTCTTGGCCGCCTGCTCGGGGGTGGAGAAGCGGTTGTTGCGCGAGCCGCTGAAGTCCTTGTAGCTGCACGAGCCGTCCTCCAGCCCGTACGACTGCCCGGGCATGATGGCCTGCTGCTTGGACACGCTGCGGGGACGGGGGGGGCTCAGCACGGCCGCGGTGCTGCCCCCCGGCCCCCCCAGGACCCCCCCGGCCCCCGGGACCCACCAGACGTTGAGCTTCTGCCCGAACATGAAGTTGTTGTTGAGGTGCGTGATGGCGCGGTCCACGGCGTAGCCGTCCGCCATCTCCACCATGGCCGCGCCCGGCTTGCTCTTCATGAACTTCACCTGGGGAACACCCGAAATGAGCCATTTTCCGAGAGTTTTGCCCCAAAATGCCCTGCCGGGGGGGGCGCGCGGCCGCGCTCACCTTCTCCACGTTGCCGTAGAGGCAGAAGATGTTGAAGACGCGGTCGCAGTTCATCTTGGACTGGTCCAGGCCGTACACCATCAGCACGGGGCTGTCGGCGTGGGGGCCGTACTCGGGGGGGGGGCGGGCGGGGGGGGGCGGGTGCCCGTACTGGGGGCCGTAGCGGCTGGGCCCCCGGCGGTGCCCCCCAACGGGGGGCCCCATCCTCCTGCCTTCGTAGTGGGGCGGGGGGGGGGCCGTAGCCCTCGTCGTGGTAGTGCCCGTGGTAGCCGCCGTGGGGGCCTCCTGGGGGGGGGAGCACGGTTGAGAGGGTTGGGACTCCTGCCGGCACCCCCGTGCCCCCCCCCCGCCGCCCCGCGCCCTACCGTACTCCGCCGGGTGGTCCCCGAGGAGGGGGGGCTGCCGCTGCCGCTTGCTGGGGTTGCCGCCGGGCTCGCCTGCGGGGGGGAAGCAGAGGGGGGGGCACAAGCGTCACGGGGAGGGGGGGGGACGCAGCTCCGGGGTCCCCCCCTCCGAGTCCCTGACGCCCTGGCCCCGGAGGCTTTTTGAGGGGGGGGGGGGTCCCAAGCGGCTCCTGGAGGCGTTTTGTCCCCCCCCCCAGGAGCAGAGGGCCTGAGCCCTCTCCCTGCTCCCCCCCACCCCGCTGCTGCCCCCCCCACACCCAAATTTCCCTCCCGTGTCCCCGTCCCCCCCCCCAAGTCGCCCGCGGGGACCGGGACGGGGCTGCCCGCAGCGCCCCCGCTGCGCGCCCCCAGCTCCGGGCCGCCGCCGGTTTCTTTTAACAACCATAAAAAAAAAAACCAAAACACTAAAAACAAATAAATTAAGGTACAGAAAGAAACTAAAACAAAGTGGCAAGACATCCACCCCCCCCGACAAAGGGGAGAGGGGGGGCGAGACCGGTACAGGCAGCAAAGCACCAGCGGGACTCGGTCAGAGGAGCCGCCAGCCGCGGCCGGGACGCGCTCAGGTCGCTCTTCTCTTCCCTTCGCCTGCTCCGAGGCCGGTGCCAGCCCCACAAGGACGGAAAAGGGCTACTTACAGCGGGGGGGCGGGCGGGCCCCGCGCCGGGGAAAAACGCGCTCTTTCTCTTACCATTGGACGCGTCAAGAGTGAGTTAGCACAGTTGTGAAAGATGGCGGCCCATCAAACATACACTGCGACCCTGCATCACATGGTTTCAGAGTCACAAACACAGGTCAAAGGCACGGAACCGCTACAATTCGCTTAAAAAAAAGCAAAGTCTCTTAAAAAAAAAGCAAAGTCTCTAAAAAAAAAGCAAAGTCTTTAAAAAAACTAAAGTCTCTTAAAAAGGCTAAGCTCTTTTAAAAGCCTCAACTCCTTAAAAGAACCTAACAGCGTTAAAAAAAGCTCGAGTCTTTAGGAAAACCTGACAGCTTTAAAAAACCTGACATCCTCAAAGCAAAGTCAAATCCTTTAGACCAAAGGAAAATCCTTCAAAAGCAAAGCCTTTCGCAAGGCAAGGTCTCACGGCTGCTCGGCCCTCAGGTACCGCAGGTACCGGCCGAGGGGGTGGTGAGGGGGAGTGTTCCTCCGTGTGGTGTGCGGTGTCGGTGTCGGGGCGCTGCTCGCGGTGTGCGTGTCTCCTCTGTGAGCGCGCGTGTGCCGCGCGCACGGCCCCGCTACGGCCTGCCAGGGCTCTGTGTGCCCCGGGGCTCGCTTTGGGTTTTGCTTTTCCTCCGCTCGGCGCTGGCAACGGCGGCAGGTGAGGCCCGCGGGAGGAGCCGAGCGAGCAAAGGAGCTGCCCTCCCCCAGCAAGCCGCGCTGAGCGCCATCCTAAGTCTTGGAGGGCCTCGGATCTACTCCGTTCTCCGATAAAGGCGCCGCCGGCCGTGTGCTGAGGACCCTCTGGGCTGTGTTTCCTAGGCGTGTGTACCTTCTCGGGCTCGGTGTGCCTTGGTTTAAGTAAGAGGAGTGTCTGCTGGGGCATGCGGCGCCTCTTTCTCTGTGCTGCAGATAGTCCTTGGGCCGCGGGGCCGTGTCCTTGCTGCACTGAGCTCTGGGTGCTGCTTGGCTCTGGATGCTGCGTGTTTTCTCCAGTGAGGTTTTTTGTTTTTGGTTATTTTTGGTTTTTCTACACTGTGTGGTGGTGTGAGCAGTGTGCAGAGGCAGGTCGGGACTTCCGCCGTGGTACGGTCCCCGTTTAAAAACGGGGGGGGGGGGCGTCCGGCCGTCCGGCGGGGAAGGCAGCGATTCCTCGGCGGGGACCGCGGCGACCCCCCCGCGCCCGCCGCCCCCGCTTCGAGGCCGACAGCCCCGGCTTTCAAACGGGACCGGGAGGGACCCCCGGGGGGGGTTCGGGCGGCGTTCGCCCCGGTAAATCTCCCGGGAGCCGGCGCCTCCCCCCCGGTTTCGCCCACGCGCGGCCCCGCTGCGGTAAGTCCCGAGGCCGAGGCGCGCGGGGGGGCTGCCTGCACCCCGCCTGAGACCCCCCCCCGACCAGAGACTCCTCAAAAATTAAAAAAAAAAGCCCCAGACCCACCCGTGCAGACTCCCCTCGCTCCAAGCGCCTTAACCCGAGCCTTCCCGACGGGCGACACGCGGGACGAGCCCCCGAGAGACCCCCCCCGGTGCTCGAAACTGGGATTTTTCCACCCAATTCGCCCCCCCCGAGCCCCTCGAGCACGGCTGGGGGCGCGGGGGGGGGCGGGCGGGCGGCATCGGGGTAACGGGAGCGCTGTGAGGGCTGCGCCCGAGCCGGCGGGGATTACCTTGGCCGCTCAGGTTGGGGTTGGTGTAGTCCCACGTGTCCTGGTCGTTCTTGAAGACGTTGAGGCGCGTGGGCTGCGGGGCGGACGGACGGACAGACAGCGGGGTCAGCACCGGCGGCGTGGCGCCGCGGGGGGGGGCGGGGACGGCGGGGGGGGGCTCACCTTGGCGTACTCGATCTTCAGCGTGCAGCACCCCGAGTAGATGTCGGCCCCGTTGAGGGACGCCTTGGCGCGCTGCGCGCTCTGCACCGAGTCGAACGTGCGCGGCGTTAAGGAATTGGGGACAAAAAGGCGTTTTACGGCCGTTCTCCCCGTCTGGGAGCGGGGCCGAGCGCGGGCAGGCCCCTAGGGACGCCTCACCGGGGGCGCAGCCGCCAAAACACCGCCCGGGGAGCGGCGGAGCCCGACGCGGACCCCCCCAGGCACTGAAGGATATTCCACCATGGCCTGCACGCCGTTCTTGCGGAAGATGACGATCCTCTGCACGGGGCCGCAGGGATTGCAGATGGTGTAGAGCACGTCCTGCGGGGGGGGCACGGTGAGGGGGCCGCCTCCAGGACCCCCAGATCGCCCCCAGGACGACGAGCCACACAGCCACAGCGCCAAAAACGAGGGGGATCGGGTTCGAGGCCGCTCAGGACCCCCTCAGGACGCGTTCCCCATGGCGTTGGCGCCCCCCAAGCCTCCCCCAGCCCCCCCCAAGCCGCCACGCACCGTGGTGATGGAGTAGATGGGGTTGAGGATGGTGAAGAGCAGCACGTTGTTGACCCCCCGCGAGTCGTCGGCGTCGCCCGGGCGCGAGATCTTCTGGCTGGTGGAGTAGTTGACGAAGGCGGGGTGCCCAGCGATGTAGATCTGGTTGTCCGCCGCGTAGTTGACGGCGTTGCAGGCGCCCAGGATGTCCTCAAACTCCACCAGGGCCTGCCTCTTCTTGGGCATCACCACCACGTAGCTGCGGGACGGCAGGACGGGCTCGGGACGGGCTCAGGGGGGTGGCGGGGGGCCCCCATCCCTGCCCCCGGGGGGGGGGATCGGCTTTTTGGGGGCCGCAATCCCTGACCCCCGGGGGTTTCGCTCACCTGATGGGGCCGAACTCCTGCAGGGCCTCCACCAGGTCGGCCTCCACCACGCCGTCGATCAGCCCGCGGATGTGCACCACGGGGGACGCCGGCGTCTTGTGGGGGGTCGTCGTAGTTCTCCTGGGGGGGGCAGGGGGAGGTCAGAGCGCGCCGCCCAGGGGTGCTGAGCTCTTGGTCCCCCCCAGATCCCTGCGGCAGGCAGGGAGCAGTGACCCCACAAAGGGTCCTGCAGCCCCATGCGCACCCTCCCCTCGTCCTGGGGGTGCTGAGCGCCCCTCAGCTCCCAGCACCCCAACGCCGGCCCCAGGGCTGTGCCTCTTAGCCCCCTCCTCCTCTCCTTCCTCACCTCTTCTTCTTTCTTCGTTCCTCCTCCTCCTCCTCCTCCTCCTCCTCACCCCTCCTCTTCTTCCTCACCTTCCTCCTCCTCCTCACCCCCCTCCTCTTCTTCCCCCATCTCCTTCTCCTCTTCCTCCCCGCTTCATCCCCTCTTTCCACCCCGTCTCCTTCTCTTCTTCCTCCCCCCCTCCTCCTCTTCCCTCCTCCTTCCTTCCCCCACCTCTTCTTCCTTCCTCCCCTCCTCTTCCTCCCTCCCCCTCCTGCTCTTCCTCCCCTTTCTCCCAACCTCTCCCTCTCCCTCCTCCTCCTCTTCTTCCTCCCCCCCCCCTCCCTCCCCTCCTGCTCTTCCTCCCTCCCCCTCCCCTCCTCTTCCTCCCTCCTCCTCCTCCTCCTCCCCCCCTCCCCCTGCTCTTCTACCTCCCTCCTCCTCCTCCTCCTCTTCTTCCTCCCCCCTTTCTCCCATCCTCCTCCTCCTCCTCTTCCTCCCCCCCCCCCCGCTCACCGCTCCGGCCGCCCCGGGCCCTCCGCCGCCCCCCCCCGGCCCCCCCGGCCCGTGCGGCGGGGGCTCGGCGTTCTCCGTCTTCTGGCGCTTGGGGGCCCGCCCGCCCTCGCCGCCCCCGCCGTAGTAGCGGCCCGAGCCGCCGCCGCCGCCCGCCGCCATTTTGCCCATGTCGGCCCCGCGCCCGCCGCCCTCGGCGCTCTGCGGGCCCCGCCACCGCCGCCGCGACATGGCGCCTCGCTCCGCCGCGCCGCCTCCGCCCCGCCCCTATTGGGCGGCGCCGCCGCCACTCAGGCGGGGCCCGAAGCCTCATTGGCCCGCTCGGCCGCCGGCCCGCCCACCGCCGCGATTGGGCTCGGCGGCGCTCCTGGCTGTCAGCGCGGGAGGCGCTTCTCATTGGCTGGGGCGCGCGTCCGTTCGCCCGCCCACCGAGCTGGTTGGCTGGGGAGGCTGTCCGTCTGGGCTGCGCCCCGCCCATCTTCACGGCCCTGCCCCGAGGCTCCGCCTTCTTCTTCCCGACTCGCTGAGTTCCCCAGAAGGCCTTTCGGCAGCGGCTCGCGAGGCTATTGGTCGAACGGAACGCCGATCAACATCCCTTAGCTTTGATTGGCTGCTGCTCTTGCCTCTCACGACCCCTTCGGGCTCTCCCTCGGGGACAACCCCAGGGCGCGCAAGGGGGCTCGAATCTTATTGGCCAAGCCAGCTGCCTATCAACCCCAATTCCCGCTCGGATTGGCCGCCACCCTCAGCCTTCACTTCTGATTGGCCGGGCCCCTCAGAGCTGGCCCTGCCCACCGCCTTGGCTACGGCGGGACCCCTGAGGGGGGGCAGAAGCCCTCAGAGCCCCCCCGGGGCCGGTTGGGGCCCCCCGAACCCCAAAAGTGCTGGAATCCTTCCCCAAAAGTATTGGGACCCCCCAAAGAGGCCCCCGAGAGCCCCCCAAAAGTGCTGGGACCCCCCCAAAAAAGTGCTGCCCCCCCCCGAGCCCATTGGGGCCCCCCAGAGCCCCCCCAAAAGGGGCTGCCCCCCCCCCTGAAAATTGCGCCGCTCCCCCAAGTGCCCCCAAAGGGGGCCGGGACCCCCCAAAGGGCTGACTGAGGCCCCCCCAGAACCCCCAAAAGTGCTGGAATCTCCCCTAGAGTGCTGGGCCCCCCGACCCCCCCCCATGCCAATTGGGGCCCCCCCCCACAGCCCCCTAAAAGGGACTGGGACCCCCCAGGGCTGGGGCCCAGTACCCCCAGTGCCCACCAGCCCAACCCCCCTTCCCTAAATGCCCCCCCCAAACGTGTCCCCCCCACCCAAAAAAAAAAAAAAACACAAACAATTGAGGCTGAAACGAGTCCCTTTACTGCCCCCACCCCTCCCTATGGTGGGGGGGCCCTGCTCCCCCCCTGGGGCTCGCTGGGCCCCCCCCCCCCGCCCCTCCTCGTTGCCCCCCCCGGCCTTTTTGCCCCCCCCCCCGGCCTTTTTGCCCGCCCCCCCCATCCTCGCCGTTGCCCCCCGGGGCCTTTTTGTCGCCCCCCCGGGCCTTGGCATCGATGGCGGCGTGCTCCTTCCTCACCAGCTCCTGCAGCTCCTCCTGTAGGGACGGGGTGTAAGTGACCCCCCCCGAATTGTGAGACCCCCTCGGGCCCCCTCCCCGGCCATGGGACCCCCCCCAAATCATAGTGGGGGGGGGGGGGGGGGGGGCGTACCTTCCAGCCCAGCAGCTCTGCCAGCTCCAGGCAGCCTTGGTCGCAGTCCCCCAGCCAGGCCACGTCCCTGTGGAGGGGGATTTTTTTTTTGGGGGGGGGGGGGGGGGGGGGAAGGGTGATGGGGTGCAGCCCCCCCTATTTGCGGGCGGGGACATAACCCTTCAGCACCCCCATAAGAAAAAGAGAGCTCAGCTGCTTTTCTCCCCCCCCCCAGCTGCTGTAAATGGGGGGGACCCTGTTCCCCCCACCCCAATGTGCCCCCCCCAAGGACCCTCCCCAAACCTCCCGGACCCCCCCCGAGGCCCCTCTGCCCCCCCCGACCCCCCCAACCCCCCCCACCTGTAGGCTTTGTCCGAGTCGAAGTCCATCCCGCAGCCAAAACCCATCAGGGACATGAAGGGGTCGCTCTGGGGGAACAGAGAAATAGCACGGGGGGGGGGCATTAACAATTGCCCCCCTCCCCCTTTGCCCCGCCCCCTCACCTGCCCCGTCTTCTCCTTGTTGATGAGGACCCGGGGGGTGCTGGCGGGGACCCTGTGGGGGGGGCGAGAAGGAGACAGGTGAGGGGGCAGAGGACACGGGGGGGGGTAATGACACAAGGGGGGGACACAATGACATGGGGGGGGAAACGATGCCCTGAGGGGGGGGGCACACGACCTGCTGACGAGGGAGGCGAAGGGCTGGACCTGCAGCGAGGTGCCCATGATGAGGAGCAGGTCGACCTTCTGGAAGTCCTGGGGGGGACAGGGGGATGTGGGGGTGAGGCCGTGGCCCCCCCCTCGTCTCTTGCCCCCCCCCCCCCCCCCCCAAAAGCACTCACCGACTGCAACAGCGTGAAGAAGCGCGAGGGGAGGCTCTCGCCAAAAAACACGATGTCTGGGAGGGGAACAACAACGAGGGGGGGGCGACGATGTAGGAGGGAATAAAAACTGGGGGGGTAGGGGGGGGGGGGGGGCAACACTTGAGGTGTCCCCACGCTTTAAAACTTTAAGGGGGGGGCACTGGATCCCTGCCCCCCCTCACCTGGCTTCACCACACTCTGGCACTTCTCGCACTTGGGGACGAGGGACGAGAGGATGTGCTCTGCGGCGGGGGGGGGGCCGGCACAGCTCAGGGTTTTTTTATTTTTTGGGGGGGGCAGCACTGGGAGCCCCCCCGCGCCCCCCCGGCCACCGTTACCCTTCATCCAGTGCAGGCCGTAGGGCTGGCGGCAGGAGGCCCGCGTGCAGTGGGAGGTGAAGAAGGTGCCGTGCGCCTCCACCAGCTCCTCGGGCTCCAGCCCCGCCACCCGCTCCAGGGTGTCGATGTTCTGGGGACGAGGGGGGGGCGTTCGCATGGCGGGGGGGGGCCTTGGAGCCGGGGGGGAGCCCTTGGAGCCATAGGGGGGGGCAGGAAATGTTTTGGGGCGCACACCTGGGTGTAGCAGCGCAGCAGCAGCCCCTTCTCCTTCAGCAGGCGCATGAAGTAGTGGCAGACGGTGGGCTGGGGGGGGGGGGGGACAGGATTTAAGGGGGGGAGCACAGAATTTAGGGGGAGGGCATGGTGTGTGCCTCCCCACCCCCCAGTGTCCCCCCCGGAGCCTTTTCTTACCTTGAGCTGCCCTGGAAGCAGCTCCTTGGCCAGGGCGAAGAAAGGCTCCGGGTGTTCCTGGGGGAGAAGGGAGGGGAAAATGAGGGGGGGGCAGGGTGCTGGGGGGGTGTCAGGACAATGGGGGGCGGTTCCTGAAGCCCCCCCCCCCCACCTTGAAGTAGGCGATGTCGAAGATGGCCTCGGGGTAGGGCAGCTCGTAGCGCGCCAGGTTGGCGTAGAGCCCGGTGCCGGGCGAGCGGAAATCGGGGATCCCGGCGGCTGCAGGGGGAGGACGGGGGGCAACGTCAGCGACCCCCCCGGCCCCGTTAACCCCCCCCGGCCCCGTTACCCCCCCGTTACCCTCCCCCGGGCCCCATTCCCCCCCCGTTGCCCCCCCCCGGCCCCGTTACCCGCCCATTACCCCCCGGCCCCGTTACCCCCCCGGCCCCGTTACCCCCCCGGCCCCGCTCACCCGTGGAGATGCCGGCGCCCACCATGCACACCACGCGGCGGCACCGCCCGCTCCGCACGAACCGGGCGACGCCGGGCAGCGACAGCTCGTCCAGCACCCGCTCCGCCGGCTCCGAGCCCAGGCCCAGCGTCCGCGCCAGGAGGCTCCGCAGCAGCTCCACTGCGGGGGGAGGGGGGGGGGCGCCGTTAAACCCCCCCCGGTTCCCCCGGTCCCTCCCCCCCGCCCCGGTTCCCGGCCCTTACTCTCGGCCTCCCCCGCAGCACCGCCCTCGGGCTCCGCCTCCTCGCCGGCCTCGGCACCGGGCGCTGGGGGGCAAGGGGGGGGGACGGGGGGGGGGTCAGGGGGCGCCGCCACCGGACCGCCCCCCCCCCCGCCAGGCCCCGGTTACCGTCCTCGGCCGACATGGACACCTCCCGGCGTGCCCCGCGCCGCCACACCTCCCGGCGTGCCCCGCGCGGGGCCGCGCTGATTGGCTGAAACCGATCGTGAGTCCGGGCGGACTACACCTCCCGGCACCCCCCGCGCGGGGAAGCGCTGACTGGCTGAGCCCGTCGGACTACAGCTCCCGGCACCCCCCGCGCGCCGTTTTCCCCCCCTCCATTACCGGGGATTTCCCGGGACGGCGGCGCGGGCCCATGGCGGCCTGAGCGCGGCCCCGGCATGGCGGCCGCGGAGGCGGCGGCGCCGCCGCCAGCGGGCGATGGGGGAAAGCGGCCGGAGGGCGACGAGTGGTGCGACAGCGGCCTGGGCTCGCTGGGCGACGGGCAGCTGGCGCCGCTGCCCGCCAGCCCCGGCCCGCTCCCGGGGCCCGGCGGCCTGCCCGGATCCCCCCCCGGTAACGAGGAGGCCCCGGCGGCGGCGGCGGCGGCCCCAGACCCCGAGGCCTGGCTGCGGCACGTGCTGAGCTTCGTCACCGAGGACGGCGACACGTGAGGGGGGGCGGAATGGGGGGGGCGGGGACCGGGGACGGTGGGGGGGGGGGGGCGGAGACCCGGACCGGGGACCAGGACCGGGGACCAGGACCGGGGGGGGGGCGCGGCGTCCCCTTGTTTTAGGGCCGGGGGCTCTCCCTGTCTTCTTTTAGGACCGGGGCGCCCCCCCTTGTAGGATCGGGGCACCACCCCTTGTAGGGCTGGGGCGCCCCCTTTTAGGGCCGGGCACCCTCCTTTTAGGATCGGGGCGCCCCCCTGTTTTAGGAGCGGGCCGGCCCCCCCACGTAGGATTGGGCCGCTTTATGGCCGTGCCGACCCCCTCGCCCACCCGTTTTAGGGCCCTGCACCTCGCCGTCATCCACGAGCACGAGGCCTTCCTGGACTCCATCCTGCAGCGCACCGAGGGCACGGCGTACCTGGACCTGCAGAACGACCTGGGGCAGGTAACGGGGCCGGGGGGGGACAGGTGTATACGGGGCGGGGGGGGGGTTAAATAAAACTAAAAACTTTTATTTGTGACCGCCCCCCCCAGACCGCGCTGCACCTCGCCGTCATCCTGGGGCTGCCGGCCTTCGTGCGCAAGCTGCGGGCGGCGGGCGCGGGGCCGGGGGTGCAGGAGCGGGGGGGGCACACGGCGCTGCACCTGGCCTGCCGCGAGGGGCAGCCCGCCTGCGCCCGCCACCTCCTGGGGCCCCCCCACACACCCCCCGCCGCTGAGACGCGGGAGCAGCTGGAGAGCGTGAATTATGATGGTGGGGGGGGGACCGGGGGGGTGATGGGAGGGGGAGTTGGGGGGTACGGGCAGGATACGGGGGGGAAATGGGATGTGGGGGGGGAGCGGGGGGGAAATGGGATGTGGGGGGGGATGGGATGGGATATGGGGGGGACATGAGATGGGGACAGGATTGGGGGGGGACATGGGAGGGGACATGGGAGGGGACATGGAGGGGGGGGGACACAGGATCGGGGGGGGATGCAGGATATGGGACGTGGGAGGGATTACAGAGGGACAAAATGGGGCTGGGGGCGTGGGGACAGAGGAGACACCACAGGGCTATGGCACGGGGAGATGGGGGGGGGACACGCGATGCCGGGGGGTGCATCCCGGTGACGTCCCCGTGCCCCCCCCAGGTTACACCCCCCTGCACAGTCGCTGTCCTGCGCAAGGACGTGGAGCTGGTGCAGCTGCTGCTGCGCGCTGGCGCCGACCTCAACAAAGCGGTGAGCGTGGCCACGCCGGGGGGGGTGTGGGGGGCACGATGCCATCCCTGACCCCCCCCCCCCCCGTGTGCATGTGCGTTCCTCCCCAAAATAAAAGGAGCCGAGCTGTGGCCGCACCCCTCTGCACCTGGCGGTGGAGGCGCAGAGCCCTGAGCTGGCGGAGCTGCTGCTGCGGGCGGGGGCCGACCCGGCGGCGCGGGGGTACGGGGGGCGCACCCCCCTCTACAGCGCCCGGCACCGCCCCGACCCCCGCCTGCCCCAGCTGCTGCGCGCCTTCGGGGCCCCCGACCCCCCCGGCGACTCGGAGGACAGCGAGGACGACGACGAGGACGACGGCGACGACGGCGACGACAGCAGCGGCGTGAGTAGCCCCCCCGAAATCGCACCCTCCCCCCCTGAAAAAAACTGCCCAAGTCCCTGGGGGGGCACCCCCAGATTTTACAGGAGAGGCTGAATGCTGTTGTGTGCCCCCCCCCAGGAGGAATACGACGACATCGTCATCAACAGCGGCCGCTGCGTGGACTAAGGACCCCCCCCCAGACCTGTGGGGCCGCCCCCCGGACCTACAGCTGCCTTCCCCTATTTATCGGGGCCCCCTGAAGCCATGGGCTGGACTTTGGGGGGGCCCCCACGCCCCCTCCTGCCCCTTCTCCCTGGCCGTAGCATAGAAGGATTTCTATCAATTGTTGTAAAATAAAAAAAGGGGGGGGCAGCCCCCCTCCACGTGCCCCCCACCCCACAAATCCGGTTCCCATGAAATGCCTGTCGATGTTTTATTGCTGGGGGGAATGGCAAAAGCAGCGTTTATTTGAGGGGCTCGTTAGCATTCTGGGGAGGGGAGGGGCATCTGCGTGTCCCCACGAGGCTCCTCCGCGTCCCCCCTGGCGTGGGCCTCCCCCTCGGCCCCCCCTGGCCCCCCCCCGGGCTGGTTGGGGCCAATGTAGCGCAGCAGCGGGGCTGGGGGCTGCGTGAGCACGGCGCGGCCGACAAAGGGCTGCAGGGCGGGGGGTACGCGAACGCTGCCGTCCTGGGTGGGACACAAAGGGATAAGAGAAGTGTTAGCCCCCCCCTCTGTGCGCCCCCCCACCTCGTGTCCCCCCCCCACGCACCGGCTGCTGGTTGCACTCCAGGAGGGCGATGAGCATCCGCGACACGGCGCAGGCTGTGCCGTTCACCTGGGGGAGCAAAGGATGGGGTGTGAAAGGATGGGGGGGCTTGGAAAAAACCCTGGGGGGGCTCAAACCCCCTGGGGGGGCTCAAACCCCCTGGGGGGGGCTCACAAACCCCCTGGGGGGGGGCTCAGCACCCACCGTGTGCGCGTGGCGCAGCCGTCCAGCCTCGTCGCTGTACATGATGTTGAGCCGCCGGCTTTGGTAGTCGGTGCAGTTGGAGGCGCTGGAGATCTAAAAGGCGGGGGGGGGGACACTGTGGGGACCCCCAAATCCCGCCCCCAGCACGCCCTGGGGGGGTAATTTGACGCCCCCGGGGTAATTTGCCCCCTCCCTGCTCTCACCTCCCCGTACTTGCCCCGGCCGGGCATCCAGGCTTCGATGTCAAACTTGCGGTAGGCGGGGAGCCCCAGCTCCTGCGTGGGCATGTCGAGGATGCTGCGGGGAGCGGGGCTGAAATATTGGGGGGGGGACACAGGGCAGGGCCCTCCCCGCCCTCCTCTTCCTCCTCCCCCCCCCAGACTGACCGGTAGTGCAGCCCCAGCTCGGAGAAGATTTCCTTCTGCAGCGCCACAAATTCATCCAGCAGCTCCTCGCTCTCCGTCCCGCTCTCGGCCGCTGTCACCCCGAACATCTCCACCTGGGGGGGCAGCGTGGTCCCGAGCGCCCCCCCCGCGGTGGTCCTGAGCCCCCCCCGGTGGTGCTGAGCCCCCCCTGCCCCTACCTTGGTGAACTGATGCACGCGGTAGAGCCCCCAGGGCTCCCGGCCCGTGTCAGTCTCAGCGCGGTAGCACGTGCTGGAGCAGACGACCCTGGGGGGGGTGGGGGGTGGGGGGCAGGCAGTCAGTAAAGCCCCCCCCGGTGGCCCCCCAGCCCCACACAGCACCTCCACAGCCCCCGTACCGGATGGGCATGTCCTGCAGCCGCACTGCGTGGTCCATGAAGTACCCTGGGGGGAGAGACAGGGGAAAAGGGGAGTTTGACCCCGTTTTTCCCCATTTTTGTTCAGTTTTTCCCTGTTTTCCCCCCATTTTTCTCCCCTTTCCCTCCCCTTTTGCCCCATTTCTCACCTGCGATCCCCACCTCAGAGGTGCCGGCCAGGCAGAGGTCCTCAAAGCGCATGGGGTCAATGGTGTAGACGGGCGAGGGGGTGGCGTTGAGCTGCATCCCGCACCCCTCCTGGGGGGGGGGGGAGGGGACAGGGGTGTCACTTCGTGCTGGGGGGGGACAGGACCCCAAAACCCCCTTGGGGGGCACTTACAAAGACAGCGCCTCGCAGCAGGTCAGGGACCGTCATGGGCAGGAAGCCCTGGAGCAAGAGGAGCGTTTGGGGGGAGGGATTTAAGGATTTTTGTGGGGATTTAAGGATTTGGGGTAGGAATTTAGGATTTGGGGGGGTCACACACGTGTCCCCCCCGCCGATGGCGGCCGTACCTTGGGCAGCAGCTTGGCCAGGACGAAGCTCACCAGCGCGTGCTGCAGCAGCGCGCCCGCCCCGCACAGGTAGTAGGAGCGGTGCCCCGAGACGTGCGACAGGCGCCTGGCACAGGGACACGGCTGTCACCCCACGGAGGGGGGGGGCTGTCACCCCCAGGGGGGGGTCCCCGTGCTGGGTTGGGAAGGGAGGGATGTGATAAAGGGGGGGGAACTCACCGCTGGCGGATGATGTCCAGCGCCTCGCCCAGCTCCAGGTGTCCCCTCGGCTGGAAGTCAAAGACTGCGGGGACGGGAGGGAGCCTTCGTCACCCTGGGGACCCTCCTCTTCCTCCCTGCACCCCCCACCGTGGGTCCCCCCCCCCAAAAAAAGGTCCCCCCCCATGGGTCCCCCCCTACCTGGCTTCTCTCCCACCACCTCCATCACCCGGGCCTGGCTCTCGTCCCCGACGGGCTGGAAGGAGATGGGAGCAGGGGTGTTGGGGGGGGGGGAGGCAGGGGGTTTTGGGGGCAAAAAAAGGGGGTTTTGGGAGTGTCCCCCCCAGCTCACCGCCTCGGGGTGGGTGCGGTTGGGGAGCTGCAGCGCCTTGAGGTAGAAGCGCTCGTCCAGCGCCGCCTCCTCAGCCAGGAGCGTCTGCAGCTGCAGCCGTACCTGGCGCCCCTGCGCCCGCAGTGCCGCGTACTCGGGGACCTGGGGGGGGACAGGGACGAGCGTCCTGCGGCCCCCCCCCCACCGCTGGGTCCGGGGCAGCGGGCGCCCCCCCCACCCCAGGGTCTTACCGCCTGCAGCGCGTCCTTGGCGTGGGAGGCCTGGGGGGGAGAGAGGGTGAGGGATGGGGACAATTTGGGGACGCTTAGGGTCATTTGGGAACATCTGAGGATGTTTAGGGACATTTGGGGATGTTTGAGGACGATTTGGGGTCATTTGGGGACAATTTTGGGGCACTCACCACCAGCGCCCGCACGCCCCGGGCCACGTCGTCCTTCTGGGCCTCGAGGCGGGCGATGGCGGCGCGCACCTCGCCCAGGCGGGCCCAGGTCTGCAGCTGGGGGCGGGGCCTGCTCTCAGGCCACGCCCATGTCGCAAGCCCCGCCCCTAGAACTCCGGGCACAGCCGGCTGCTCTCCGAGGTCCCGCCCCCTCCAGGGGACACGCCCCCAGAAGCCCCGCCCTCTTTGTGACGCCCCGTTGGTCCCCAGGCCCCGCCCACCCTAAGCCCCGCCCACCCTAAGCCCCGCCCTGCAGATCCCCTGCCCAAAGCCCCGCCCACCCTAAGCCCCGCCCTGCAGATCCCCTGCCCAAAGCCCCGCCCACCATAAGCCCCGCCCACCTCCCGACACCCCCCAGTCACCTCCCACACCCCGAAGCCCCGCCCACCCCCAGGCCCCGCCCACCCCCGACCCCCTCCCCACTCCCGATGTCCCGCAGCCCCGTCAGGCCCCGCCCGCCCCGCGGCCCCGCCCCGCTCACGATGTCCCGCAGGTCGCCCTCCCGCAGCGGGCCCCGCCTCCTCTCCAGCTCGCGGCCGCTCAGCGCCTCCACGTCCAGCCGCGGCCGCGCGCTCAGCCCCTCGCGCGCGTGCTCGTACAGCCGGCTCCGCCCGGCCACGCCCCCCGCCGCGCGCCGGCCACGCCCCCCCGCCGCCGCCGCCGCCCGCCGGGCCGCCGCCAGCAGCACCCTGGGCGCCGCCATCTTGGATCCGGCACCGGAAGCGGGCCCTCCACAAACCGGAAAGGGGCGGGGCTAGCCGGTATTTAAGCTCCTCCCTCCCCTTAGCCCCTTCACGCAGCACGCAGCGCGTCCGGGCCGCTGGGCTTTAATGGCATAAAACCGGGCCCCGTTATCCCCTCCGCTGTCTCTCGCTGCTGTTTACTTCTTCTTCTGGACGTGGGCGCAGTCGTACTTGCCCCTCACGATGGTCAGCTTGACCCCCGGCAGGTCCTGCGTGCGGCCGCCCTGCACTAGCACGACGTGGTGCTCCTGCAGGTTGTGGCCCTCGCCGGGGATGAAGCACACCACCTCCTTGCCGTTGCTCAGCCGCACCCGCGCGCACTTGCGGTTGGCCGAGTTGGGCTTCTTGGGCTTGCGGATGAGGGTTTTGATCACCACCCCCTTCAGCTGCGGCCGCCCGAAGGTGGGCCCCAGCTTGAAGGGGGGCGGCGCGGGCCGGCCCTTCCGGTGCATCTGGTTCAGGGTGGCCATGCCGGCGGCCTGCTGCAAGCTCGGGGCCGCTGGCTGCTTCCCAGCGGGGGGCAGCGCTCCGAGAGCTGCGGGGAGGAAAAGGGGGGGGGGAAGATGAGCGGCCGCGGGGCGGCTCGGGGAGCCCCGAGCAGCGCTGGGAGGGGACGGGGATACGCACCGGAGCTACGCAGGGAGACCGCGGCCCTCAGCAGAGCGCGGAGCGCCATCCTACGAGACCCGGCGCCGGCGGGGCCTGTGTGTGGGGGACACCCCGTTAACGCCACCCGCCGCCCTGCCCTCCCCCGGGTCCCCCCACGCCGCCTCGGGGCCCGCGCGGGAGCGGCTCCTCCCGCACTTCACACCGCCGCCATTTTACCTCGCGCCTCCACCCCTCAGGCTCCCTCCGTCCCGCCTCTCCGCTCTCCGATTGGCCGGTGGGAACGCCAATCTCCCGAAGCACTCTGCGATTGGCTGCGCTCTGCCCGACGTGCAGATGATTGGCAGGGGGCGGGTCTCGTGTGCGGAACGGGAGGCGGGGCTTGTTGCCTAGGCAACGGGAGGGGGCGGGCTGGGGCTGCGGCGCCCTCACAACATGGCGGCGGCCGAGTGAGGGGGGAGCGGCGGGGCCGGGCTCGGCGGGGTGAGCGGGGCCGGGGGGGCGTAGAGGGGCTCGGGGGGGGTTTGAGGGGGCGTAGATAGGCTCGGGAGGGTTTGGGGGTAGTTCAGGGGGCTGGAGGGGGTTGGCGGGGGTGGGATGGGGAGGGGGAGGGGGGGCTTTCTAAAGGGGGCTTGGGTGGGGCAAAAAGGGGTGGGGGCGTGGGGAAAAATGGGGGAAGGGGGGGGAAATGGGGGGAGAGGGGAGAAATGGGGGGTATGGGGGGGAATGGGGTAGGGGGAAGCGGGTGGGGGGCTTGGGGGGGTGCAGTGGGTTCCCCGGGAGCAGTCGGGGTGCCCCAAATCCCGGGGGGGCTCTGGGGGGGGGGGGCGCTGCCTCCCTCGGCCCCCCCCCGCGGCCCCCCAGCAGCCCCCAAACGGCCCCAATTTCATCTGGCAGGGCGAGCGGTGGGAGCTGTGCGGCCCCGTGCCCCCTCGAGGAGCGTCGCCCAGGCCCCCTGCTCCCGCGCCACGTCGTTCGCCCAGGGGCTCGGCATGCGGAGCGGCAGCGGGTGAGGAGTTGCAGGTAGGAGACGGGCAGAATCATTTCCTGATGGTGCTTTGTGTTTTTTTTTTTTTTTTCCCAAAAGTACTTATTCTGTGTGTGCTCTCGGGCTGCGGTATCTCCAAAGTGTCCTTTTGCCTTGCCAGCGCTCTTCCCCACGCGCCAGCCAGAAGTGAGGGAGGGAAATCAGGAAAAGCACCATCACTGGGAGGCTTTTAGGGAAGAAGTATTAAATGTAAAGCTTCAAGAGCCCTCCTTTGCCTCTTTGGGGCATGCACAGCCAGGTGTTTTTCTCCCCATACGCTCAGGTCCAGCTGAGCTCACACGGGCAGTTGCAACAGGTTGCAAAGACTCAAGATCTGTTTTTTCTGCCACGTAAAAAATCAGAG
Source organism: Cygnus atratus (assembly GCF_013377495.2). Classification (NCBI taxonomy): domain Eukaryota; kingdom Metazoa; phylum Chordata; class Aves; order Anseriformes; family Anatidae; genus Cygnus; species Cygnus atratus. The sequence goes on from NW_026110007.1 coordinate 37,921, forward strand.
AAAAAGGTCCTGGGTGCTCTCTTGTTCTGTGCTCTTTATACACCCACCGGGCTTTTTTCTCACTGCTCTCAAGGTGAGTTGAGCCATGGGGACCTCCGGGCTGGGTTTCTCCAAGCCCTCCCGTGTTTTCCTGCCCTGCAGTGCCCCTCTCGCTCCCCTGTCTCGCCCTGGGCAGCCCTTGACGGGTCGATTTTGCCTGCTTTGGCACAGCAGGAACAGAACGAGAACAGAAAATGCCACTCCCAGCTCGTCTCGGGCTCTGGGTTTATTTGTTTGCGTAACTCTGTGCCCTCTCACTCATCTGTTCACTCATCTGAACTCAGCCGCTGCTGGAGATAAACGCATTGCACTGCATTTTCGGCGTTCCCATGGCCGGCAGGGCTTTGTTCGCTGGGGAGGGGAAGCTGGAACAAAACAAAAAGCTTCAGGATTGCTTTTTAGCTGCGTTTCCCCTGTAACTCACGGAGTTGTGCACCAATTAGCCAAGTGGGCTGTGTGGATGCGGATTGATTCTGACAACGCCCCGTGCAGCAGGCGGGTAAATAACTGCAAATTGGGTTTATGGAGAACGCCCGGTGGTGGAGCACGGCTTTAGGGGACACGCAGCCCCCGTAGGAGAGCTGCGGGTGGCTGGGAGGGTTCTGAATAAAGCCCCAAACAAAGTCGGAGCCGTGGCCAAAGAACAAGCAGCCTGCTGCCAGAACAAACATTAACCAGCCCTGGCAGCCTCTTGAGGAAGTGTCCCTCGCCCTGGTGGAGAACCCAACCTGTTGGACACATTTATGGCCCCCCGGACGGGCTGAGGGAGGCTTCCATGAGCTGCGTGTGGCTCCCCGGTAGCAGGGCTGCCGAAACGTGAGACGTGGCGCGGGCGTAGCACGAGGCCGACGTCACGGAGCTGCCTGCGGCTCCTGACCCGTGACCGTCCTGGGGAAGGCTGGCTGGGAACCTCCCGGCTCTGCTGCTGCTGCGCTGCCCCGACGTCCCCGAGCAGAGGTAATTAACCCGGAGATAATTGGCAGCTGGAAGAGCTGCAGGAGCTTCCCGGGAAGGTAGGGAGGAGGTAATGGCTGCTGCCAGCTCAGGTTCCGCGTTCACCACAGGGTGGAAACTCTCCCCCCGCCCCGTTGCGAGCTCCCCGATGTTTCCAGGTAGCGGCTATCTCCCTCTGCGTGTGCGGGGGTGCCGTTTATTTTGCCAGCACTTATCACCTCGCCCAGAAGGAAGCGGTCCCTAGAAAAATGGAAAAATCACAGAGCTTTCCTCCGGAACCCGCAGCTTTGTGCCCCCACTGCCTTTTGGTCACTTGTTTGTTGCTGGGCGAGCGCTGCGGGTTGTTGGTTTCGCTGCTGGCAGCTCACTGGGTGCTGCCCCTGTTCTGGGGGCGGGGATTTTTGGGGTGCTGGTGGTGTTTTAAACGCGTGTTTCCAGAGCACGTTGGCGCGAGGTGCTCACAACGCCCTTCCCTTCGGTTCTGTTCAGAGCCTGCAGGCGGGAGGACGTGGCCCCCATATCCCACCCGGCTCCAGGAGGAATCCCAGGGGGGTTGGGCGGCTTCTGTGCAGCCTAATTAATTACGGTTTTAGTTAATAAAACTTAATTTCTCCTGAGCCTGGCAGAGAAAGGGAGGAATGCGAGCCATGGTGGGTTTATGGCTGCCCGGCTGTGGCCTGGAGGACTTGCTGCTTTCTTGGATTTCGATGATTTTCAGGTGGAAACTGCGTTCTTTCCCCAGGCGTTCACATTTTATGCTTCGTTGGGGTTTTTCTTGTTTTTTGGGGGGATTTTTGGGCGGGGATGAGTGGAGGAAGGAGCCCCTTGCTGCCGCTCAGCGCCCCGCGAGCTCCGTGCACCTTTGAACCAAACCCTTTGGGTTTCTCCCCAGGTAAATAACTCGCCATTTTGGGATCGGGGGATCCACGAATGCCGCTGCCCCCCCCGGGAGGTGATTAATTAACGCCTGTTTTAATAAAAAGCCGGCTGTAACGAACAATGAAACTCTCCTGAGCTGCGCTCGCTCCCCTCTTCCTCTCCCCGTGTCGTGCTCTTACGCGGCGCAGATGAGCTGTAATTTTTGTCAGTGATGTAAGAGGCTAATTAAAGGTTTGCCTCGGCTAATCAGCTCACAGTTTAATTAGCACCAAGCTGTAAATGGCAGAAATGGACTTCTCGGTAGCGGGTTGGGGCCAGGGGAGCTCTGGGTTGGGGCCTGGGGAGCTCCAGTGTGGCCCCCCTGCCCCGTCCATCAGGCGCAGCGCCCGGTGGCTCGTTAGCAGCGTGTAATTAACGTGCTGGCCGGGGGGAATCGCCGGAGCCGGCCGTGTCAGCCCTTCCCCGCATTCTTGGCGTGCCGCGCTGCCGGCCCCTGCCCTGCAGAGGCTCTCGGAGGCGGATTTGGGGAAGGCTCCAGCCGGGCTCCTGCGTCCCTCGCACCTCCCGGAGCCTCCTTGGCGGCCCTGTGAGCTCTAGGAGCCGAGCCCGGCGCCACTTCACGTTCAAATCCTCGTCACCGGCTGCTCGGGGGCTGCCACGAGCCACCAGGACCTCGGCCGGGCCGCACTCCCTCTTCGTTTCCCTCCTCAGCCGCAGGATCCTGGCGAGCCCGGCCGGCTCCGCATGTTCCCCGCTGGCTTCACTGGAGGAGAGTTGGCAGATAGCGATCGCGTGCGGCTCCTCCGCCCTCGACCGAAGGCGCACGGAAAAACCTGTTTGTCCTTGGCGGGGTGGGAGGAGGCGATGCCAGATACACACCGGGAGCCTTTTTCCTTTCTTTAAATCCCCTTGAAATCCTCCTTGAGGGTTTGGTTAACCCCCTTCCAATGCAGGCGCGGCCGCGGGAGGTTTTCCACGCCGTGGTGACGCTGCTCGCGCTTCCACAGCAGCTCTCCCGAGAAGGGTGTTTGCCAAAAACTCACTTTTTGAGCCCAAAGGGCAGCGTGTGCCCTGAGCCCGCCTGGAGGGGACGGTGGCGGTGGGGCCGGGTGCTCCGATGTGGCTTTTTCCCCAGCTGGTGGAAGTGCCGGGGCCTGGCCGGCCTCTCCTGAGGTTCCTGTTGGTACGGAACATGCGGAGGGCGTCGGGAATCCGCTCACCTCGGCCGTTCCTTCTTCCGTCGCCGATTTTTTTTGAGCGTGGTAGCGCGAAGGAGGCGAATCCTTTTCCACCTGGCACCTTCTCCTCTGGCACCTCCTGGGAGCCCTTCGCCGTCCTCCCAGACCATCCGCCGGGGGACTCGCTCCTCCTCGCGCAGCGACGCAGGACGAGAGCCACGAGAGGTTCTCAGAAACCGGCGTTTTGAGCCCATCGACCCTGAGTCATCGCCGGGCAACCCCGCGGGCTCTGCGTGGGTGGAAAATGCCAGAGGAGTTTCTCACCCGAAGCCTGAACCGCGCTGGGTGGCTGCAGAAAGCAGGCAAAGCCCTCGTCGTCCCCGAACCCGAATTAATCCCCCCGGCACCACGGGTCCGGGGCCGTCCGCAGGGCAGGGGTTGGGAAGAGGTGCTTTTGCTGATTTGGTTAGGATTCGGAGAGATTTGGGGGCTGGAACCGTGCCTTTGAAGTCCTTTTATCTTTCTGCGAATTAATGAGCGTGGTTCACAAGGCTCTGAAATTGATGCTAGGGGCTCTTTGTGCTCCTGGCAGCCCAGGAGAGCAGCTGCTGGAGTTTTGTAGTCTGAAGAGTTGGAAATTGGAGATTTCTGAGCTGCTGCTTGTCGCTGCCGGCACCAGAGGCGTCGCTCTGCAGAAGGACGAGCGGCTTTGGCCTCTTGCGCCAAGAGAGACGCGGCGGCGTGAGCGCGCTCCCAGTCAGCTCCGCTGCTGCTCCTCCTCTCCAGAGGATGAAACAAGGAACGTGAGGGTGCCCCCGGGGAGTTTGGGCTGGGAGAGGCTCCTTTCCACCCGACGATCTCTTTTTATTTTAATTTCTGACGCGATTCTCGGAAGGCTTCCAGGCGCCCGTTAGCAGGCCGGCGGTGCTGCAGCAGGTATTTTGATCCCTGAATATTCTGCAAGGGGATAAATCAGAGGAAAAGGAGCACGAATGGGAGTGAGCAATCGAGTTCTGAACCCTGGCAGGCGATTCACGTTCCCAGCTGTGCTTTCTTCCCCCTCCTCCCAACTTAGACGAGGCATAGAAGTGAAAAGCAAACCCCGCAGACCGCCAGGTTCCTCGCTGCCTCTCGCCCTCGCCCCCCAGTTTGTGACCCGGAGCCACCCCAGCAAGGGCCAGCAGCATTCCTGGGGCTCTCTGAGCCCTGCAGAGAGTCCCCATCGTGTCCCCTGGCCGGGTTTTGGGGCTGCCGGGTCTTAACCCGGGGTGCCAACGCCAGCCCAGCCTGCCCGTGGCGTTTGGCTCCAGCACCGTGCTCCCAGTGCTCCCAGCGCCATGCCCTGGCTTCGCGGGACCGGGAAGCGCCGGGAGAGCCGCGGGGCTTCCTCCGTCCTGCCCCGTTTCCAGGAGCGGGCCCTTGACTGGCTGCTTTGTTTCAAATGTTGCTGCCTCATTGGCTCCCCCGGCTCAAATCTGCTCCGCTCCAGCTCCGCTCGGTGCGAGCTTCGCTTCTTTAACCCCTCCGAGCCTCGCGGCCGCTCTTCACCCGGCTGCTCGTCCTCCTTCCCTCCCTCCTGGCTCTCCTGACACGGCGGAGACGCTCCCGGTCTGGAAAATGGTAATTAGAGCTCCTGTTACAATTAGAGCTCCCGTTACACCGCGGGGACCCGATCCTTCGGTCGCCAACCTCGCAGCGAGACTGGGGAGCGCGCGCGGGGCTCGGCTGCTCACCGTTGTGTCCCCGCTCCCCTCAGGGCTGCCGCCTCCCCCGTCCTGCTTCCCCTCCGCTGGGAAGCTTGTGGCTTCAAGAGTGGGAGCGCTGAACCCCAAACCCCATTTCTGTCCCCCTTTCCCCCAAAAGGGAGACCCTCCGGGGGTTCCCTCGGTCCCCGCACCCTCCCGCTCGGTGTTCTCGGGCAGTTTTCTTCCCCTCTCCCCCCTCGGGCTCGCAGCAGGGCGGTGCAGGTGAGTGGTGCAGAGTCCTGCTGGGGTTTTATTTTATTATTAGTTTAAGGAGCTTCAGGTGGGCTTTTGGGGAGGGGTGGGCGCTGAGGGAAGGCTCCTTGGGGGAAGTTTCTTTGCTTTCGGAGGTCGGGCGCCCCTGGAAATGCCCGGAGCAAGAGGGGCTCTCCCCGTCCTGCCGCTGGAGCAGGAGGCTCTCTGCACTCGAGGCTCTCCTGCCTCCTAAAACTGAAGCGGATGGGTTTATTTCGGCTTGGAGCAGGGAACCGAGCTGCCCCTGGGCCCCTCTTCAATGGTTTTGTTTTGCTTTTGGAAGGTGCTGGCGCGAGGGGAGAGTTCTGCCCTGCTTGGTTTACTCCTGCGGGCCAGAAGTGTTCGTTAATGGCTGACTAATTAAACAAAGCGCAGATAAAGGGAATGGGGACCTGGGCTGAGGAATGTGCCGGGCTCCGGTGGAGGCAGCGGGCTGGATTTTAACCCCTTCCTCCCCCCAGACCCCCGGGGCCTGCCAGGGACCTCCTAGCGAGGGCTGCGTCCCGCCGAGCCCGGCTGCCCTCAAATTCATCCAGAAACGGGATTTCTGCCCGAAACGCCGCACGGGGTTTTTCTGCCAAGGCTTTGGCGTGCGAGGAAGGGGCCGGCGCTCGGGAGGCTTCTCCGGGTGGCGGTTCGGGGCGAGAGCCGGGCGGGGAGCCCCAGAGATAGAAGGAGGGCGCTGCGGAAAGGCAGCGCGACGCTCGCAGGTGGCTGCGGGAGCGAGCAGCAGAGCACAGCGCGTGCGCGCCCTCGGATGACTTCAGCCAGCGGCGCCTCCGAGGGGAAGCTGCCCTCGCTCGGGAACCCGCGCTGAGGCCGCCCGTGGCTGTCCGGGAGCTGGGATCGGCCTCGTCAAGGTAACGAGCCCGCTCGGGGAGCCTCGCGGGGAGCCCCCGAGGTGGCTGCGTGCTCGCCCCTGAGCGGCGTTGGCCGGCTCGGGATTTCGGGCGAGGGAAGCCTCTGGAGGGGCAGAACGGGGAGCGGGCTCTACGTGGGGCCTTATAAATTAGAAAAGGCTTAAACTGGGACGGGGTGGAGGCAAAACCTTCCCTCTTCCCAGCGGGCTGGGGGTCTGTGAGCACTTAACAAAACGGGGAGCAGGAAGGCAAATCCCCGGCCGGGAGCGTTGCTGCGGACGCCTGGAGCGAGGCGGGCGTGGGGGCCGGGATTTCCTGCGTGAAGAAAGGGATTGTCCCCGGAGCTGTGAAGTTTCGCGCCGGGTAGCGTGTCGGAAGCGGACTCAGGAGCCTTAGAATGGAAGGAAATGGCCCCAAAGTGCCGCCAGAAGGCAGCGAAAGCGGCGAAGGAGCCGGGTGGCTTCGGTCCCAGAGGCGGCGCGCCGAAGCGCTGGGTGCGTGCGTGCGCTGGCGCGGCGTCACCCCGAAATGCTGGGAGCGAGCTGCTCCTGCAGGACGGGTTCGGTCAGCGCAGGGCTCGCCCTCCTGCTCCTAAACTCGAGCAAGAAGAGGGTTAAACAAACAAGCCCTGAAGAGCGGCCGAGACGCCGGGCGTCCTCGCGTTGGTTTTATCCCGCTGCCTCCCCGTCTCCGATGCTGCGTGGGAGGGCTGTGCTTCCTCTGGGCCGCTCGCTTTTACTGGCACACGAATAAAAACTTTGGGTTTTGGCGCAGCGATCCCCAGCCAGCCAAAAAGCCACGATCGCAGCACGTCGTGACAGCGAGGGGCCGCCGGGTTCCTGCTCTGTCCCCAGGGTAGGTACAAGCACCGAGGTGGAAACGCCCGGCGCTCTCAGCCTTCAGGCCGGGTTTGTTGGCTTCGCGCCCCGATGTGCGTCCGCAGCGCGGGCCCCGTGTCCTGCCCGTGCCCGCAGCGGGCTCGTCCTTTTGCTGGGGACGCGAGGACGACGTGGGCGCACGGGTTTTCTTCCTTGCAATCCCATCCAGCCAGCTTCGAGAGGCGCGTGGCAGCGTGAGGATGCCTGGGGCAGTGGCCGGTTCAGGTGCCACCACCCGTGCTGTGCCAGCGGCCCTGTTCGCAGCTGGGTTTTGGGGGAAAAACGAAATAATTTAGGGCTTGTTTCACGACCTGGGGAAGGCGCTGGGTGTTATTTTTTCTCTCCTCACCCAGAAATTTCTGCCTTTCCCCTCCCCGGCTGAGGTCTGGAGGAGCTCGGAGGCGGCGGCTGCAGGGACCGAGGTGGCGCCGCCCTCCAGCAGCTGCTCTGCTGCCGATTTTACGTAAAGTCGTTGATTTTAGGAAAAGTTTTGCCAGCGCCCTGAGCTCCTGCTGGGCAGAATCAAAACCGTACCTTGGAGCTCGGAAGGATGCGGGGGTGTAAACAAGCCCCCATTGTGCCTGCCCTGGGTGTTTACACCAGGAGAAACCGCTCCGGGGTCCGCCCTGGGGCCAGGCTTCCTCTGCAGGCGGCACCGGGCTTTGTCCCTCGCTGTCCTTCGGGCTGATACCACCTCGTGTCCTGTCCTCGTGCCCCCGCCAGCAGGTCCCGAGGGCTGCCTCGGCGTTTTGTGTGGCCGAGCCGCTGGAGAACAGCAGGAACACGGCCCTGGGCGTGGGAGGGCGTTGAGGACGTCGAGCTTGGGGGCGGCAGCCTGAAGGGACCCCCCAGGGGAAGGGGATTTGTTCCCTTTTTGTTCCATTTTTGCACCAAACGGGCTTCTCTCTGCTGCTGGATTTCCATCCCCTCGTCCCGGCAGGCTGGGGATGTCCCAGAAGGGAACGCCGTGCCGGCGACAAGCAGGCATTTCGTGGGGATCTCTTGCAGGTGGCTTTTGTTGATGGTTTTATTTTTTTAACGCGTCCCCCCTGGGGTGTTCACGAGCGAAACTGAAGTCTGGCGAGCAGCGCAGCTCCTACCCGAGCCCTGCTTTGTGCAGCTTGGCAGGCCACAAGTGGGCTTGGACTCCGTGCCCAAACCAGGCTGGCTAAGTTTAGTTCCAGCGGCCTCGATCTGCGTATTTGAGGCTCCTCGGCGGGTGTTTAAGCACCTGAGCAAACGCTCGGTTCTTCTTGCTTGGCCCCAACGCCTGCAGGTCCAGCCTGTTGCGGGTCGGGCTCGTTTTCTCAGAAATTTACCGGGCTCCCACCCCAAAAAGCTGCCTGGAAACCTGCTGGTGGCAGCGCCCCGAGAAGCGGCATGGGTTTCGCCCCGCAGCACGGTGCTGCTCGACCCCGGGCTGCCAGGGGATTGTCCGAAGCTCCGGGCTCGGCCGCTCGCCGCTTCCTGAGTGTCACCGAGCCACCTGGGCTGGCCCTCGCTGCCTGCCTGCTTCCTGCTCTGCACCTGGAGATTCGCAGAAGGCTCCCAGCTTGTAATTGTGGGCGGCTTTTGCTCAACTTCTTAAATTTAGGAGCATTACATCAAAGTGGGCTGAGTAAAGGGAAGCTGCTGCAGTGACAGCACAATTCGGGCGCCCTGGACCAGTCCGACGCGCTGCCAAGAGGTGTTAAAGGCTGCTGGCTTTGCAGGACCTGGATCTGCACAACAAAAATCCAAAAATCCACGCGTTGCAGTGGAGAACGCCGTCCACAATTTGGGAAGGTGCTCGAGGAAACGCCTCGAAGGGAGATTCAGAGGTACGCCGACGTGTGCGCTGCCACGTTCCAGCTCTCGGCGGCGTGAAACGTGAGATCAGCCCTAAAACCCTGGGTTCTGGGGGCAAAATGCCTCAGGGAGTTCGCTTGTGGAGAGGCTGGGGGAAGAGCTGAAGATGTCGTCCAGCCGGGCGGTGACAAGGAGGACGTGGGCTGAAGGACTTCTTGTGTGCTGTATGGGCGGGCAGCCAGGACCCCAAAAGGTTCCCTGGGCTGCCCCAGTTTGCGATTGCTGCTGTGCCATCACGTAATAAAAGCAGGAGGGGGAGAGCAGACTGACGCTGCCGGGGGCTTTTAAGTCAAGGGGAGACCAAATGTGTCTTGGAGCACACATGAACCAGCCGGGAAGAGAATGGGGGGTGAGCAGGAGGGACGGGAGAGCCGTGGGGTCGGGGCGGCCCTAAAAAGGGAGCAGCAGCCGGGTGCGAGGGCTGCACGATGAGGTTCGGGTCCGTGTCGGGCTTGTGGTGGCTCATGGTGTTTCCTTTTTGGCACGGGTGCAGCGAGGAGTTATTTTAGCAGAGAGCGAGGTCGGTTCCTGGAGAAGGGATGCCGCTTTTACAGGTCCCCATCACGGTGCCTGCCTCTGTCCTCCGGGCCTCATTTTTGCCTCCTGTGTGTCCCTCAGGTCCTCTAGCCAGCCTCACCATGTTCAGCAAGAAGAAGAAACGCATCGAGATCTCGGCTCCCTCCAACTTCGAGCACCGCGTCCACACGGGCTACGACCAGCAGGAGCAGAAGTTCACGGGGCTGCCGCGGCAATGGCAGGGCATCATCGAGGAGTCGGCCAAGCGGCCCAAGCCACTGGTGGACCCCGTGTGCATCACCGCCATCCAGCACGGCTCGCAGAAGGTAGGCAGCTCCTCGGGGAGGGCTGGCGGTGCTGCTTTCGGGGCCAGGAAGCCCAGGCTGGGTTTTGTGCCCCCCTCCCCGGGGTGCCACGGAGCAGGTAAGGTGGCAGCCGGGTCCCCGTAACCCACGGGGTCCTTCAGACGTCTCCACGTCCCCCCGCCTGCTCACCTTCCCCCGTGCAGGACGGGGACCACCGCACAGGAGGGAGGTGGGTGCAGAGGAAAGCCTCTCCCCATCGTCACCCTCGTGGGGAAAAAAAAAAATCATATGAGAAAAGGCAAATGAAGTGGTGCCTTGTCCCTTCCCATCCCATCCCCTCCCCTCCCTGTGCCTGTTTCCCCAAGCTGCCGTTACGTCGTTTTTTGAAGTCTGGCTCGTCTGCCCGCCTCAGCCGAGGAAACCCCCGCCATCCCCAGCTCCACCGTTCCTCCTCCGTCACCCTCATTTGGTCCCCGGCATCTCCCTTCTGCTCTGCTGGCCCCTGCCATGGGCCTGCTTTGGCTGGATGCTCCAACAGCGCAAAAAAAGGGATGTAGAGACTGTGCTCCCCGCAGCCCAGGGTGGCGATGGCTTTTGCTTCGTGGGAGAGGGTCCTGGCAGCACTCCCCTCTCTCTTTTTCTGGGTCCGACAATGCCTGGAAACCTCCTGGAGGGGCTCGGGACAGCGTGGAGTGGGCCCTGAGGCTGTGGGGAAGCCAGAGCTGCTTCCCCCTTCCTCCTGGCCTCGAGCATCGTCCTATGCGGGGCTGCACGGCCACGCTGGGCTCGGCCAGCTCCCATTAACAGCGCTCTGCTAATTGTGTGGCGATTTGAAGGACTGGGAGCATCCAGGCCAGCCGGCAGAAACCCCATCCCTTCCCCTCCTCTCCCCTCGTCCTGTCTGTGTGAGCTGCCCCCTCCCCGTCCCCGTCACCACCAGGCATTTCATTTTTATTTTTTTTTATTTTCTTCCCTTTTTTTTTCTTTTCTTTTCTTTTGTTGTGTTTGTGTTCCGTGTTCCTGCCCGCCTCCCGTCCCGCCTCCTGCGCAAAGACCATCGTGCGGGGCACCAAAGCCGCCAAGGACGGCTCCCTGACCTGGCTGCTGGACGAGTTTGAGAACATGTCCGTGTCCCGTTCCAATTCTCTGCGCAGGGACAGCCCCCCCTTCCCGCCCCGCCGCGACCAGCTCTACCAGGAGAACGGCCTCTCCGAGGGCCCGGCCGCAGCCCGCCCGCACGAGGACGCCGGCCGGAGCAAGGACAAGAAGCTCCACGGGGCCCGCGGCGAGCTAGAGCAGGGCAAGGAGAGACCCCGGGACAGGGAGGAGCAGCGCGCCCACCCGCAGCAGCCCCGCGGCCAGGAGCCCGGCCCCAAGGGCGCTGCCCCCGCCAGCGGCCGCCCACCCCCGCCCGAGTACCCCAAGCCCCCCGAGCGGGACGGCTGGCGGGACGGCCCCGCCGACAGGGACTGCAGCGAGCCGGCCGAGCGCGTGGTGCGGCGGGAGCGCGCGGAGCCCTCCGACAGGCGCCCCAAGTCCACCTACACCGGCGAGACCAGCCCGCAGTCCCCCCGCGACAAGCGCCCGCTCTCGGGGCCCAATATCCGGACTCCCAACATCCCCGTGTCTGAAGGGGTGATGAAGACGGCTCAGCAGACGGGACGGCCTTTTAATACCTACCCGCGGGCCGAGACCGATCCCGTCAGGGGCGCAGGTTCACAGGTAAAGGCTCCCCCGCTCCCCTCCGCGCAGAGCCGGCCCGCTTGGCAGAGATCTCTCCTTCCCCGGCAGCCCGGCCTGGGTTTTTTCTTTTTCTCCTCGCTCTGCCTGTCCTCCGCCTCCTACAAAAGCAGCCTCTCTCCTCTGCTTCCTAAGCAAGCGCCGGCTAACGGGCTCCTGCGCTCTGATTGGGACTGGCCTGTGCCGAAGACCACCGGCCCCGCGCCAGCCGCGTCTGCTCCATGCTTTCCTCCCCGGGGCCGTGCCGACGGCACCCCTCAGCTCCCTCGCGCCGGCCCCAGCCTCTTTCGGGGGCACGCGGGCTCCAAAGCAGCCTCCGGCGCCTCTGCAGTCGCCTCTTCCCTGCTCTCCTCGCTGTCCTTGCTCCTTCTAAGCCCGTCCGACGCCGCCTTTTCCTTTGGCAGCCTCCAGCCTCGCCGCCGCCTGGACGCTGCGGTGTTGACACCTGGTGCTTGGGGGCCAGCGGCCAAATCCCACGCCAGCCATGCACTCCCGCGGCATTAACAGCCCTCTCCTCCCGTCTCCCCCGCAGGCAGAGCACCGGCCGGGACGACCACAGGAGGTGGCATCAAACGGGCCGGTGAGCAGCACCACCGGCTCCTCCCGCGCCCACCCGCCCGGCCCGCCGCGCTCCAAAGGCCCCGAGCCCCCCGCCGGCCTCACCCCGCATGCCTCTGACCCCCACCTCGCTCGCCAGCCCCCTCCCGGCCCCCCGCTGCCCACCGCCGCCCCGCAGCAGCCCCGCTCGCCGCAGCGGGAGCCCCAGCGTGTCTCCCACGAGCAGTTCCGGGCGGCCCTGCAGATGGTGGTGGACCCCGGGGACCCCCGCACCTACCTGGACAACTTCATCAAGATCGGCGAGGGCTCCACCGGCATCGTCTGCATCGCCACCATCAAGAGCACCGGCAAGCTGGTGGCCGTGAAGAAGATGGACCTGCGCAAGCAGCAGCGGCGCGAGCTGCTCTTTAACGAGGTGCGGGCAGCGGAGCGGGGTCCCCCTGCTTTTGGGGGTCGAACGTGGATGCTTTCGGGGCTGGGAGCCGGGCGCCGCTGAGCCTTCCCCTGCCTCTGCTCCGCAGGTGGTGATCATGCGGGACTACCAGCACGAGAACGTGGTGGAGATGTACAACAGCTACCTGGTGGGTGACGAGCTCTGGGTGGTGATGGAGTTCCTGGAGGGCGGCGCACTCACCGACATCGTCACGCACACCAGGTGGGTGCCCAGGCTCCCTGGCCCCTCGCCCGGTCCCCGGGGTGGCTCCTTGGCCTCTCACCCTCCCTCTCGCCCCGCAGGATGAACGAGGAGCAGATCGCGGCCGTCTGCTTGGCCGTGCTCAAGGCCCTGTCCGTCCTGCACGCGCAGGGCGTCATCCACCGCGACATCAAGAGCGACTCCATTCTGCTGACGCACGACGGCAGGGTAAGCGTGGCTTCTTTCTTCCCCTTCTCCAAAACCCCACCAGAAACTGGTGGCAGCAGTGTTCCCCAGGAGCCACCAAAGCTTTTCGAGGCTCTTCGAGGCAGACATGCGAGCTGAGAGCCTGCGAGAGGCAATTTGGGGTGGGAGTGGGACTGTGAGACACCTGAAACCCCCCCTGGGATGGGGTTGATCCCGGAAAGCAGCGAAGGGCTTCAGCGAGGACAAGAGCAGAGCGTCCCCCCCGGCTGAAACGGGGCCGGGGCCGTTCTCACCGCTGCCTTCCCCGGCCTCCAGGTGAAACTCTCCGATTTTGGGTTTTGCGCCCAAGTGAACAAGGAGGTGCCACGGCGCAAGTCGCTGGTGGGGACCCCGTACTGGATGGCGCCGGAGCTCATCTCCCGCTTGCCCTACGGCCCCGAGGTGAGCGCGTGGGGCGAGGGGGGTGGCTCTGGGGCTGGGGGCGCGGCAGCGCCCCCAAAGGAACCCCCGTCACGCTCCCCGCCTCCTGCCCGCAGGTGGATATCTGGTCCCTGGGCGTGATGGTTATCGAGATGGTCGACGGGGAGCCGCCGTACTTTAACGAGCCGCCCCTAAAGGCCATGAAGATGATCCGAGACAATCTGCCCCCCAAGCTCAAAAACATGCACAAGGTAAAGGGGCAGCCGGGCCGGGGACACCCCCGGGCTGCGTCCCTGCTCCACGCCCCCCTGACCCCTGTCCCCCTTTGTCCCCGCAGGTTTCCCCCTCTCTCAAAGGCTTCCTCGACCGCATGCTGGTGCGGGATCCGGTGCAGCGGGCCACGGCCAACGAACTCTTGAAGCACCCCTTCTTGGGCAAGGCGGGCCCCCCCTCCTGCATCGTGCCCCTCATGCGCCAGAACCGCATGCGGTGAGGGGCCGGCAGCCGCCCCGGCGCCATCCTCGCTCTCGCCTCAAACTGGATTTGTGACTGTGCCACTACTGGGGGGGGGCAGCCGGGGGGGCCCGGCCCTCCCGCACCGTACTACTGAGTCGGGGAGGGGGGAAAGTTGGTGATGGCGGCTCCGCGTGGGGACAGCAGTGAGGCCACGCTGTGATGCTGGCCCTGTCCCCCTCTTCCCCGCAGGTTTGTGGGGCCGGGGGCTTATCCCGACTGCACCAGCCCCTGCGTCGTTCCCACCCTGGGGGGGAGCCTTTTGGGGCATCTCAACAACACCCCCCCTTTTCTTTTTTTCCTTTTAAATCCTCTTTCTATCCCCATCTGGCCCTGGGGTCAGGCCACCTGCACCCCCGTGGGAGGGACGTGTCCCCACAGCCCCAACACTACAGCCCCACGGCCACACTACTGATTTGGGCCGGCCCCCCCCCCTCCACCCCACCACTTTTTTTTGTTTTATTTTTTTTTTTAACAAAAGCTATTTATATTGTCGTTTTGTAATGCCGCAGTATTGGGGTGCCCCAGGGCCGCCACGGGGCCCCCTGGAGATTACACGTGTCCTTTTGGAGAGCGCCATGTCCCCCTGTGCTTTTTTGGGGAGGGGGGTGGGCTGCATGCGGGGGACACGGTCACAGACGTGCAGGGGGTGCCCGTGCCCTGCAGACAGCGGCGCCCTGCTTGGGGAGGAGGAGGTAATATGGGGGGGTGGCCATGGGGACCCTTCTCCCTGAAGGACACCGCTGCTCCCCACACCCCACCTCCCCTCCCCAATAAAGCACCTGCCAGGCTGGAGCTGTACATCCTCAGGGCTTTATTGGCCGTGCTGAGAGCTGGACGAGGTCGGGGGGCTTGAGGGGGGGCCTGGCAGCGTGGGACAGCTGGGTCAGCCCACCTCCATCAGCGGTGGCCCGCACTGACTTGCGTTGACATGCGGTGGCCTGTGTTGACTTGTGTTGGCCCGCGTTGAATCACGTTGACATGCGGTGGCCAGTGTTGACTCGTGGTGACGTGCGGTGGCCACTGTTGACTCGTGTAGCCTCACGCTGATGTTTGTTGGCCAGCGTTGACTTCTGCTAACTAAGGTTGACGTGTGTTGGCCCACGTTGGCTCGCATAGACTCATGTTGACGTGTGTTGGCCAGTGTTGACTTGCGTTGGCGTGCCTTGGCCAGCGTTGATCCGTGTTGACTCTTGCTGCCCCACGGTGCCCCGTGCCGCCCTGCGCTGCCCCCACGCCGCCCGCCTCAGTTGCACTGGCAGTAGTAGCCCCTGATGGCGTTGTTCCAGTTGCTGAAGAGCCCCCGCCGCACCTCCTGCAGCCGTGGCACCGCGCCCGCCCCGAACGTCTTCATCTTGCCGTTCTTGCCGGCGCGGGACCAGACGGTCAGCTGGCAGCGGGTGCCCACCACCAGCGAGGAGATGCTGCCCGACCACTCCCAGGGCACGTAGGGCACGTCGGCGCCGCAGTCCACAATCAGGGACTTTCCCCCGCAGCACTTGTCGTAGTAGGGGCTGTCGTCGGTGAAGAGCTCGGCGCAGATGCGGGTGCCGTTGACCACCCGCAGGTCGGCCGGCGTCGGGCACTGGGCCCCGGCCCCCGCCAGCACCGCCGCCAGCACCGCCGCCAGCATCAGCACCGCCATCACTGCTCGGCCCCGGCCCCGCTGCCGGCACCTGCATATATCAGTGGCGAGGGAGGGGATGCCCCAAGGTGCCACTCCCCCCCCCTGGTGTGCGGCCCCCCCGTGGGAAAAGCCCCATCTGCTCAAGGCCCCCAGCAGCCCTGGGAAGGGCCCCAGCTGTCCCCCCCCCCCCCCCCCCCAAAAAAAGTCCCCAGGTGTCCCCCCCTTTCCAAAGGGCCCTAGGTCTTGTGTCCCCCCCCTGCCGCTGTGATCTGGGTCCACCTGGGCCCTTCCCAGCCATGGGGACCCGAGGGGGGGGGGGCAAGGCCGGGCCCTTGGGGCCGCTGACGCACAGGGACGGGGGCACAAGGCCGGGTCAGGCCCCAGGTGTCCCCGCACCCCCAAATGTCCCCGAGCCCCCCCCCAGCCGGGAGGGGGGGCAGCATTTGTAGCAGCTCATACCCGCCCCCCCTACAGAAGAGCGGCTCCCGCTGCACTTCGCACACAAAAGGTTTTAATGGCCCCGGGCGGGGGGGGCACAGGTTTTTAATGTAAAAACTTGTGTTAAACACTGCGGCGGGCCGGGGGGGGGGCCCGGGGAGGGCGGCTGGTGGGTGGGGGGGTCACGGGGGTGGTGGTGGTGGGAGGACAAATAGGGCTGGGTGGGGCAAATAGGGCTGGGTGGGCAGGTTGAAGGGGCTTTTTTTTGGGGCGGGGGCAAATAGAGCTGAGAGGGGCATTTGCGGGGGGGGCCCGACCCCCGCGGGTTTATCCAGACCAGCCAGATAGAAGGGGGGGGGGGGGCTGCGGGTCTCGTGTCATTTGTGCAGACATGTCAGTGGCGTGTGCGGGGCCCCCCCGCCGCCGCCGCCGCCCGGCCAAAGGCACCGCGGGGGGGGGGGACAGATGGGAACTGGGAAGAGGGGGGCGTAAGGGGGGGGCAGGCCGGGCACACACGCGTGCCCATAAGTCCCAGGGTGCGCTGGTGTGGCGGGGCGCACTCGCGTGGGTGCTGGGTTGCATACGGGTGCCCCCAACCCCGGGGGGGGGGGGTGGCGAAGAAAGGGGGGGCACAAGGACACCAATGAGGGGAGTGCGTGGGAGGCCCACGGGTGCAGGCGGGGACCCCCCCTGGAGCAGCACCCAAGGGTGCTGGGGGCTGCAGGGAGGCACCCAGGACGCACCCAAGGGGTGCACGGGCACCGCCGGCTGCGTTCAGGCTCCCGGGGTGGGGGTAGTTTGGGGGAGCAGTGTGCTGGCACCCAAGGGTGCTCGGGAGCACCCCAGGTTGCACATTCAAGCACCCAGCAGGCACCCAAGGGTGCTCGGGAGCACCCCAGCCTGCACATTCAAGCACCCAGTCAGGCACCCAAGGGTGCTTGGGAGCACCCCGGGCTGCATTCGAGCACCCTGGGGTGCTGCCCTCCCCCCGCCCCCCCCTTTAGACGGTGCTCTCCAGCATCCAGTGGGTGCTGCCGAAGGACGGGCGCAGGGTGGGGAGGGTGTCGGGCGCGTCGAGGCGGGGCAGGGAGCCGTGCCGCCGAGTCCGGGCGCGCCGCGGGTAGCTGTGGCTGGGAAAAAGCCCCCGGGCACCCCCGGAAGCACCCAAGGGTGCCAGTACCGGAGGTGCCGGGGGGGCCGGCGGTGGTGGTGGCGGTTCCGGCTCGGGGGGTCTGTGGGTGCCGTTGGTCTGGGAGCAGACGCTGGCGACGCTGGCTGCGGGCAGGCGGCGGGCGGCCTTGTAGCGGGCGGTGAGGATGAGGATGAAGACGAGGACGGAGGCGGCGATGGCGGCGCCGATGACGATGATGACGGTGCCCCCCAGGAAATGGGGCCGGGGGGCGGTGCAGCCGGGGCTCCCCCCGGCCGTGGCGAAGCGGACGCAGCCCAGGGCACGGGTGGCGGGCGGCGTGGCCGTGCCTTCGGCGTAGAGCGCCGAGACGCAGAGGTCGTACTCGCGCCCCGCCGCCAGGTCCCGCAGCACGAAGCTCCGGCTGGAGGGCGGCAGCAGCCTGCGGCGGGATTTGGGTGGGTTTGGGGGGCGGGCGGGTCCCCGCTCCCCCCTCCCTGTAACGCCCCTGAGCTGCCTGCGCACCCCTGTGATCTGGTGCAATGCCCTGTGGATGTGTGCGGTGCTGGGCGCTGCCCTGGGCAATGCCCTGCAGCATCTCAAGGTCCCGTGCAACGCCCTGCACCATCACAGGGTCCTGTGCAATGCCCCAGGGCCCTGTGCAATGCCCTGCAACACGTCACTGTCCTGTGCACCGCTGAGCAATACCCTGCGGTCCTGTGCAGTGCCCTGCAACATCTCAAGGTCCTGTGCAATGCTCTGCAACATCGCAGGGTCTTGTGCAATGCCCTGTGGTCCCGTGCAACGCTGTGCAACACCTCACGGTCCTGTGCAACACCCCACAGCCCTGCGCGATGCCACAGAACACCCCACGGCCTTGTGCACCCCCATGCAACGCCCCACGGCCCCGTGCAACGTCCTGCGGCCTTGTGCAACGCCGCCTGGTGCTGTGCGCAGCTGGGCGACACCATGAAACGTTGGCAAACGCCCTCAGACCCCACGCCCTGCAGCCCCACAAGGCCCTACAGCCCCGTGTACCGCCCCACGGCCCCCCGCAATGCCCTGCGGCCCCCACCTGTAGACGAGGGAGTCGTCGAGGGAGCTGTTGTACTGGATCTGGAACATGCGGATGCCGGGCACGTGGCGCTGCGGCAGCCAGCGGATGCGCGCCGAGGAGGCCGTCAGCTCGGCCGCCACGATGCGCCGCTCGCCCGCTGGCCGCGACTCGTTGCCGCCGGCGCGGGCCATGTCCGAGGGCTCGGGCCCGGGCTGAGCCTCGCCGTCGCCGTCCCCGTCCCGGCGGGGCACGGGCAGCGGCAGCACAGCCACCTGCACGCGGGCGGCCGCCTCGCCGGCGGCGTTGGAAGCCACGCAGGTGAAGGCGCCGTGGTCCCGCAGCGTGGCCACCCGCAGCTGCAGCGAGCCGTCGGCCCCCAGCGCCCGCCGCGAGCCGTTCTGCACCAGCCGCCCGTCGGGGCCCAGCCAGTGCAGCGCCGGCGGCGGGTCCCCGGCGGCGGCGCAGCCCAGGCGCAGCGGCTGCCCCTCCAGCACGGCGGCCGGGCTGGCGGCCGCCCCGGCGATGGCGGGCGCGCGGCACGCCAGCTCTTCCTCCGGCACGGCCCAGAGCAGGCGGCCGGCGAGCGGCGGCGGCGATGCGCAGCTCTCCAGCCCGTCCGGCCGCGCCAAGCGCCGCAGCCACAGCAGCTCGCAGTTGCAGTGCAGCGGGTTGCCGCCTGCCGCCAAGCTGGGGCCCGGCGGGCCCGGCACCGGCGGCAGCGCCCGCAGCCGGTTGGCGGTGAGGTCCAGGCGGGCCAAGCGCGGCAAGCGAGCCAGGGCGCCGGCGGGGACGCGCTCCAGCAGGTTGTGGTCGAGCGTCAGCGTGGCCAGGCTCGCCATGCCGGCCACCGCCTCCCAGGGCAGCGCCGGCAGGTTGTTGTGCGACAGGTCCAGGTCCTCCACGGTGGCGGCGAAGGCGGCGAAGGCGGCGGGCTCGATGGCGGCCAGCTGGTTGTTGGCCAGGATGAGGTGCCGCAGGCTGGCCAGGCCCCGCAGCTGCGCCCCGCTCAGCGCCGGCAGCCGGTTGCCGTCCAGGTGCAGCGCGCGCAGGGCGCGCAGGTCGGCGAAGGCGCCGGGCGCCAGGCGCCGCAGCCCGTTGCGGGACAGCGTGAGGTGCACCAGGCTGCTCATGTTGGCGAAGTCGGCGCGCCCCACGGCCCCGATGAAGTTGTCGGCCAGGCGCAGCTCCACCGCCCCGCGGTCCAGGCTGGGCGGCACCGCCAGCAGCCCCGTGCGGGCGCACAGCAGCGTGGGGCTGGGGGCGGCCGCCGGGCACAGGCAGCGGGGGGGGCAGCGCTGGGCCCCCGCCACCGCCCCCAGCACCACCAGCGGCACCAGCAGCTTCGCCATCCTCCGCCGGCGGCGCCGGGGGTGGGGGGGGGCGGTGGACGGGGGGCGGGCGGCGGAGCCTGCGGGACGGAGGGGGTCAGGCGCCGGCCGGAAGCGAGATGCGGGGGGGCAGGATCGGGCCGCGGGGTGATCCCCCGATCCCGTGCGATCCCCCGATCCCGTGCGCAACCCCATGATCCCGTGTGTTCCTGTGTTATTCCCCAATCCCGTGCGATCCCCTGATCCCACGCGCAACCCCACGATCCTGTGAGATCCTGTGTGCAATCCCCGGATCCCGTGCGATCCCCTGATCCCACGCGCAACCCCAAGATCCTGTGTACAACCCCATGATCCTGTGCGATCCCGTGTGCAACCTTGTGATCCTGCGTGCAGTCCCCTGATCCCATATGATCCCCTGATCCCACACACAACCCCATGATCCTGTGAGATCCTGTGTGCGATCCCCGGATCCCGTGCGATCCCCTGATCCCATACATGAGCCCGTGCACAGCACTGGGATCCTGTGTGCAGTCCTGGTATGTGATCCCTTGGTCCCGTGTGTGATCCCATGTGTGATCCTTGTGATCCCGTGTGTGACCCCATGTGTGATCCCACGATCCCGTGTGTGACCCCATGTGTGATCCCACGATCCCGTGTGTGACCCCATGTGTGATCCTTGTGATCCCGTGTGTGACCCCATGTGTGATCCCTTGGTCCCGTGTGTGATCCCATGTGTGATCCCACGATCCCGTGTGTGATCCCATGTGTGATCCCACGATCCCGTGTGTGACCCCATGATCCCACGTGTGACCCCCCGACCCCGCATGCGCCCCCCCAGCCCCGTTACCTCCTCTCACGGCTCCATCTCGGTCCCGTCCGGGGCTCGTGGTGGGGCCTGTAGGGACAGGGAATGGGCCAGTACGGACCAGTACGCACCAGTAAGCACCAGTCCAGCCCAGCACGGCTCTGCACACCCCAGTACGGCCCAGTAAGGCCTGGAATAGCACCCAGTATGACCCAGCACAGCCCAGTACTAACCAGTACGGTTCGGCAACGCATAGTACATTCCAGCGTGGCCCAGTAGAGACCAGCCCAGTATGGCCCAGTAAGAGTTACCACAAGCACAACCACGCATGGCCCAGTATAAGCCAGTATGGGCCAGTATGACCCAGCACAGCCCAGTATAGTGCAGAATGGCCCAGTACAGCCCAGTACAAACCGGAAGGGGCCATGATGGACCAGCACACGCCAATATAAACTGCCCCAGTATAAACCCAGTAAAGCCCAGTACATTCCAATACATCCCAGTATGGGCCAGTACAGCCCAGCATGACCCAGTACAGGCCAGCACAGTCCGGTATGGCCCAGTCCAACCCAGTAAGGCTCAGCACAGCCCAGTACAACCCAGTACAGCCCAGTTAGGTCCAGCACAACCCAGTATAGACCTGTACAACCCAGTAAAGCTCAACACAACCCAGCCCAACCCAGTACCATCCAGTAAGGTCCAGCACAGCCCAGTACATCCCAGTACCACCCAGTAAGGCCCAACACAGCCCAGCACGGCCCAGTAAGGCTCACTACAACCCAGTAGGGCCCAGCATAGCCCAACACTGTCCAGTACCATCCAGTAAGGGCCAGTGCAGCCCAGTGCAGCCCAGCAGAAACCACTGCAGCCCAGTAAGGCCCAGAATAGCTCAGCAAGGCCCAGTACAGCCCAGCAGAGCCCTGTAAGGCTCAGTACAGCCCAGTATGGCCCAGCACAGCCCAGTAAGGTTCAGCACAGCCCTGTAAGGCCCAGTATAGCCCAGCACAGCCCAGTAAGACCCAGTATAGCCCAGTACTGCCCTGTAAGGCTCAGTACAGTTCAGCAATGCCCAGTACAGCCCAATTAGGCCCAGTAAGGCCCTGTATAGCCCAGCAAGATTCAGTATAGCCCAGTAAGGCTCAGTACAGCCCAGTACATCCCAGCACAGCCCAGCGTGGCCCAGTATAGCCCAGTACATCCCAGCACAGCCCAGTAAGGCTCAGCAAGGCCCAGTAAGGACCAGCACATCCCAGTACATCCCAGCAAGGCCCAATAAGGCCCAATAAGGCCCAGCACATCCCAGTAAGGTCCAGCATACCCCAGTAAGGCCCAGTACATCCCAGCACGGCCCAATAAGGCCCAATAAGGCCCAGTACATCCCAGTAAGGTCCAGCATACCCCAGTAAGGCCCAGTACATCCCAGCACGGCCCAATAAGGCCCAACAAGGCCCAGCACATCCCAGTAAGGTCCAGCATACCCCAGTAAGGCCCAGTACATCCCAGCAAGGCCCAATAAGGCCCAGCACATCCCAGCACATCCCAGCAAGGCCCAGTCCCACCCAGCCCGGCCCAGTCCCGCCCATCCCCCCCATCCCCCTCCCCTCCCCCCCCCGCCCCCCTCCCGGTGCCCCCCCGGTACCTGCAGGGGGCTCAGCCCACGGCCGCTCCCATCGCGGCTCCCGGGGCGGGCCGGGGGGGGGGGGGGGCCGGGAACCGCTCAGGCCTCGCCCCACCGGGGGCCCATGGGTGGCACCGGGGGGTTCTGGTACCGGGGGGAAGGTTCCGGTACCGGGGGGGGTTGCTGGTGTCGGGGAGGGGGGCCCGGTACCGGGGGGGGGTGGATGCCGGTACCGGGGGGGCGATGCCGGTACCGGGGGGGGGTCTCCGCGGTTCCCGGTGCCCGGAGCTCGGAGCCGCAGCCGGGGCGGGGCCGTTCCCCTGCAGCGGAGCCGGAGAACGATCGGGGCTGGGAGGGGGCAGGAGGGAACCGGGGGGGGGGGGGGGGGGGGGGGTGCGCGGGGACACCGGCACCGGGGCGACGGCTCCGCTCCGGCCCCAGGCTCCGCCCCCTGCGAAGCTCCGCCCACAGTAAGCCACGCCCACATCGAAGCCCCGCCCCTCCCGCCACCGCCTCGCCCGCCTCCCGCCCGGCCCGGCCCCGCCCTCGCAGGCCCCGCCCCCGCACACTGTGACCACGCCCCCTCACAGACCACGCCCCCCGTCCCCCCGCCCCGCTCAGGGCGAACCAGACGCGGAGGCGAGGCCTGCGCGAGGGGGGCGTGCCCTCCCCAGCGCAACCCCGCCCCTCCATCCCACTGGCAGCCCCGCCGCCCAATCGGGAAGCCGGGGGCGGGGCGGCGAGGCGGCGGCCGCTTCCCATTGGGTAGTACTGGAGGAGGGGGGGGCGCGCGGCGTCCGGCGCGTGCGCGGGGGGGGGGGGCGCGGTGACGCACCGTGCGTGCTGACGTTGACGCGGCGGCGACGGCGGCGGTGAGTGCGGGCCCGGTGAGGGCGGGCCCGGGCCTAGGCCCCGGTTCCAGGCCCCGGTTCCCTCCCCGCGCCCCTCCCCGCGGCCCCCGGTCCCGGGGCGGCCCCCGCGGCTCTCGGCCGCCCCCCCCTCCAGGACCGGGCCCCCCTTCGGGGCCTTCGCTTCTCCCTCACCGGGAGCCGCCGCCCGGTGCCCCCGGGCCCGGCCTGCCCCCGCGTACCCCCCCTGGCGGTGCTGGGGGGGGCTGAGCCGGGGGCCCCCCGCGGCGCGCTGGAGTCCCCGTGCCCGCTGGGGGGGGGGGCATGGGCCCAAGCGGGGGGTCCCGGTTCTCCTTCCCACCGGGGGGCGTTCCCGTGCTCACCGGGGGGGGGGGTTCCCGTTCCCAACCGGGGGTCCCCGGTCCTCGTTCCCCGGGGGTGGGGGTCCTTGTGTCCACCGGGGGGGGCTCCCGGTCCCCGTTCCCAACCGGGGGGTCCCTGTGCTCACGGGGGGGTCCTCGGTCCCCATTCCCACTGGGGGGGTCCCCGGTCCCACCGGGGGGCGTTCCCGTGCTCACCGGGATCGGGGTCCCCATTCCCAAAGGGGGGGCCAGGTCCTTGTTCCCCAGGGGTGGGGGTCCCGTGCTGACCGCGGGGGATCCCCGGTCCCAACCCGGGGGTTCCCGGTCCCTATTCCCACCGGGATCGGGGTCCCCATTCCCCACGGGGGGGTTCCTGTCCCCATCCCCGGTGCCCCACCCCCACCCCCCCGGTAACCGCCGCTCTCTCCTCTCTGCGCAGGGACCTCCGGGGCTCTCGCGGCTGCACGGCGACGCCGCCGGGACCCGGCCGGAGCCGTCGGGGCCTCCCGCCCCCCTCATGCCCGCCCCGGCCCCGGGGGCCGCCGAGCGCTTCCCCGGGCCCCGCCGCGGCTCCCGCGCCGGCGCCATGTGAGGGGGGGGCCCGGCCGGCTCCGCGTCTCCCCCCCCTCGCCCCCCGTCCCGGTGCCCCGGCGGCGCCATGATGTTCCGGGACCAGGTGGGGATCGTGGCCGGTTGGTTCAAGGGCTGGAACGAGTGCGAGCAGACCGTGGCGCTGCTCTCGCTGCTCAAGCGCGTCACCCGCACCCAGGCGCGCTTCCTGCAGCTCTGCCTCGAGCACTCGCTGGCCGACTGCGCCGACATCCACCTCCTCGAGGCCGAGGCCAACAGCGCCGGTGAGCGGCCCCCCACGGGCCACTGCGCCCCGCCGACCGGCCCCGGTTACCCCCGGGGACCTCCCCGGGGGGCTCGGGCACGGCTTTGGGGCTGTGCTTCGCGTCCTGGCCCCGCCGAGGGGCTCCGTGCGTGGTTTGGGGCGGGGGCTGCCTGTGGGTTTTAGGATTTCTCCTGCTGCTGCTCTCTGGGGGGCTTTTCACCATGATTTCAGCCCCGTTCCCCGATGGCCTCTGCCCCCGGCAGGGTCCCTGCGCCCCGCCTGACCGGCCCCGCTTACCCCCGGGGACCTCCCCGCGGGGCTCGGGCACGGCTTTGGGGCTGTGCTTCGCGTCCCGCGCCCTCCGAGAGGGCTCCCCACGGCCTTCAGGATTTCTCCTCCCGCTGCTTTCTGGGGACCTTTCCGCCCCGCTCCAGGCCGGTTTCCGCCCCCTCACCCCTTCCCCTCTCCCTCCCCCGCAGCCGCCATCAGCCAGTGGCCGCAGGAGCCGGCGGAGGCGGCGGTGGCCCTGCTGCTGGCCCACCTCCCGCTGCTGCAGCCGGGCAACGCCGCCGCCAAGGCCGAGTACATGAAGCGGCTGCAGAAGGTGCTGGCCTACGCCATCGAGAGCAACCGGTGCGTGGAGGAGAGCCGCCAGCTGCTCTCCTACGCCCTCATCCACCCCGCCACCACCCTGGACGACCGCAGCGCCCTGGCCCTCTGGCTGGGCCACCTGGAGGAGCGTTTGGCCGGCGGCGCCCCCCCCCCGGCGGCAGCAGCGCCGCCGCCGCCTCCGCGGCCGCCCCCCCGCCCCTGACGCCGCGCCCCCCCCGCCCCGCCGCGCCCCCCACGACTGGCCCGAGCACGGGCCCCCCGAAATCGGGCCGCCCTGGCCCGAGGCGGCCCCCCGGGAGAACGGGCACCCCCCGTTCCACCCCCCCGGCGGCGGTAATGGGCTGGGGGGCACGGGTGAGTGGGGTGAGGGGGGGGGGACAGGGGAAAGGGGGGGGCCGTGGGGGGCAGGAGGGGGGCCCGAGGGGGTGTGGGGGCGTCAGAGGGGGGGGGGGAGGTCAGAGGGGATGTGGGGGTCGGGGGGGTCACCCGTATGTCTGAGGAGGGGTCTTGGGGAGCGGGGATGATCTGGGGGGGCATAGGGAGTGGGGGGGGCACTGGGGGCCAAAAGGGGGCCACAAGGGGATAAGGAGTGGGCGCAGGAGGTTGGGGGGGGGGAAGCAGGTTGGGGGGGGGGGAAGCAGGTTGGGGGGGCCTGGAAATCTTTGCGGGGGGGCAGAAAGCAGGGCCGGACCCCACCGTCCCCCTCCCCGCAGCGCTGCCCTGCCAGCTGCACCCCAGCCCGCTGAAGCGCTCCCTGTCGCTGGTGCCCGGCAGCCCCCAGGGGGGCGGCGGCGAGTGGCCGGGGGGGGGCGAGGAGCCGGGCCCCCCCCGCGCCCCCTTCGGCGACCACGCGCCCCTCTCGCCGCAGAGCAGCGTGGCCTCGTCGGGCAGCGAGCAGACCGAGGAGCCCGCCGGCGGCCGCAACACCTTCCAGGAGGACGGCAGCGGCATGAAAGGTTTGGGGCGGGGTCCCTGGGGAAGGGGGGACCTGCGGGGGGGGCGGCGAGGCATCGCCTCGCCGCCCCCCCCCCCGTTTTGTGCCCCCCCCAGACGTCCCCTCGTGGCTGAAGAGCCTGCGGCTGCACAAGTACGCGGCGCTCTTCTCGCAGATGACCTACGAGGAGATGATGACGCTGACCGAGCACCACCTCGAGTCGCAGGTGAGCGGGGGCGGCGCTGTCCCCAGTGTGTTCCCCCCCCCCCCGAAAAAGGCTGGGGATGCCCCCCTGCCCATCTCTCCTCTGTGTCCCCCCCCCCCCCCCCCAGAACGTCACCAAGGGCGCGCGGCACAAGATCGCCCTCAGCATCCAGAAGCTGCGGGAGCGCCAGAGCGTCCTCAAGGCGCTGGAGAAGGTGCGGCCCCCCCCCCCCCGCCCCCCCCCCCCCCCCCCCCGTACCCAGGGCTGGGGGGGGGCGGCTCTGACCCGGTCCTTTTGTGTCCCGTCCCGTCCCCCCCCCCTGCCGCGTGACAACGACCTGCCTCGGCGGTCCCCGCAGGACATCCTGGAGGGGGGCAACCTGTGGACGGCGCTGCAGGAGCTGCAGCAGATCATGGTGACGCCCATCAAGGCTTTCCGGCCCCCCCCCGGCCCCCCCCGCCAACGGCACCCCCGACGGGGCCCCCCCGGGGGCTGCCGACGCCTTCGCCCCCCACCCGGCCGCCGACGCCGAGGCCCCCGCGGCCCCGGTCCCCGACGGGGACATCCCGGGGCAGTTCACCCGGGTCATGGGCAAAGGTGAGGCTGCGGGGGGGCACCCTGTCCCTTTTGGGGGGGGGCAGCCTGTTTTTTTTTGGGGGGGGGACGCAGGCGGTGCCCTGACCCCCCCGTAGTGTGCACCCAGCTGCTGGTGTCGCGGCCGGACGAGGAGAACATCACGAGTTACCTCCAGCTCCTCGAGAAGTGCCTGAGCCACGAGGTAGGGCTGAGCCGGGGGGGCGGCGCTTTAAGGTTTGTTTTATTTTTTTTGGGGGGGTGGGACCCCAAAAAACGCTGCCCCCCCCCCCTTCGCCAGGCGTTCACAGAGACGCAGAAGAAGAGGCTCCTCTCCTGGAAGCAGCAGGTCCTGAAGCTGCTCCGCGCCTTCCCCAAGAAGGTGCCGCTCGAGGGCCCGGGCTACCGGCCCCCCAAAGGGTAGGTGGGCGTGGGGGGGCACACGGGGACTCCTGGGGGGGGGGGCGGCCTTTGACACCCCCCCTGCCTCATTCACCCCCCCCACACCCACCCCAATTTGTCCCCCTTGGTGCTGCGTTCGCTCCCCTTGGGAACCCCCAGGGCTGGATTTGCGCTTAGGTGACCCCCCCCACCCCGAGCCTGGGACCCCCCCCCCTTGAACGTGGCACCCCCCCATGTCCCCCACCCGCCCTCAGGGACCCTCGTTGTCCTCCTTGCCCCCCCCCCATTTTGGGGGGGGTCTCAGGCCATTTTCCTGCTCCCCTCCTTCCCCTTTGCCCCCCCCGAAGGCTTTGGGGCACCCCATTTCCACCCTGGGGGGCTCTGGGGCCCCCCCCCAAAAGTGGGTGGGGGGGAGATTTCGGGGTGCTGGCGCTGTCCTGACCCCCCCCTTTTATTCTCCCCCGTCCCCCCTCCCCCCAGCTGGGCCTTCGGCTCCAACTCACTCCCCATAGCTGGCTCTGTGGGGGGGGCGGGGGGGCGGCGGGGGCAGCGCCCCTTTGCGTTGCCCCCCCGCGCGCTGCCCCCCGCCCGCCTGGGGCTGCTGGGCCCTGCCGGGGGGGCCCCGGCCCCACGGCCCCCCCTCGGCGCCCCCCCCCTCGGCACCCAGGGCCGCCAGGTGGGTGAGGGCGACGGATTTTTGGGGGGGGGGGGTGGTTTGGGGGCTTTTGGGGGGGCGGGGGGGGGGGTGGGGTTAGAGGGTGGGGGGGCTGCAGTTTTGGGGTCGGGGGGGTGATGGGGGAGGGCTCCAGTATTGGGGTAATTGGGGGGGGTCTCGGCACGGTTGTAATGGGGGGGGGAGGGGGGGGCTGGATTTGGGGTAAATGGGGAGGGGTCCTAGCGGGGGGGGGGGGCCTAGGGGTGGTGGAGGTGTCCTTGGGAAACTCGGGGTTCTTTTGGGGGGGGGCTGCTCAGGGAGGAGGGGGAGCCCCTGGGTGTCGGGGTCTGTCTTGAGGGGCCTTTTGAGGGGGGGGCTCCTCACCACCAACCCCCCCAAAATAAATTATTTACCCCCCCCCCCAGAGCCTGTGGTTCGGCAGCGGGGGGGCCGGGGGCGCCCCGGGGAGCCGCAGCGCGGTGCAGCGCACCCACTCGCTGCCCGTCCACACCTCGCCCCAGGCCCTGCTCGCCTTCCCCCAGGGTAAGTCCGGGGGGGTCGGGGGGGGGGAGACAGGGCAAGGAAGCAAAGCCCTGCGCCCCCCCAACCCTTTTCTTCCTGCCCTCCCCCCCCCCCGCAGAGTGCCCCCTCCCCGGCACCGACCTGGAGATCAACCCCACGCTGGAGTCGCTGTGCCTGAGCATGACGGAGCACGCGCTGGGGGGTGAGCGGGGGGGGCGCAGGGGGGCGGGGTTTTTTTGGGGTGGGGGCTTCAGGGGGAGCTTCTGAGGGGGGGCAAGAGCCTCCCGCCCCCCCTGACCCCCCCTGTTTGCCCCCGCAGACGGCACAGACAAGACCTCGACCATCTGACGCCGCCCCCCCCCACCGCGGGGGCTTCGCGCCCGTCTTTGCCCCCCCCTGCTGTGACCGTGCCCCCCCCAGCCCTCCCCCACCCTAACCCGAGCGTCCTGGGGGAGGAGGGGGGGGAACGGGGGCACCCCCCCCTGCACCGGCTGAGGAGGGGGCGCACCGAACCCCCCCCCCCCCCCAGCGATCGAGGGGCTCCCGGGGGGGGCCGATGACTTTGCCGGGGGGGGGGGGCACGCGTGTGAACACTACAGGGGCTGCGCGCGGGGGCGGGGCTCTCCCGGCCGGGTTTCGTTTAACTTTTTTTTTTAATAATCCCCTTTTTTGTTTTTGTTGTTGTTTTTTCCTTCCTTTCTTTATTATTATTATTATTATTATATTAATATTATTTGCCCCGGCAAAAAAAAAACAAAACACAAAGCTGGGGAGGGGGGGACACATGGGGGGGGGCTGCACATCACCGTGTCCCCCCCCGCCCGTTTTTTTGGGGGGGGGGTTGGGGGGTGACAGCCCCCCTGTGCCCGTTTTTGGGGGGGTTGGGGGGTGACACCCCCCCCAGATTTAGGTACACGTCGATGCCCCGGGAAGGGGGGGCCCCCCCCGGTCGGTACAGCCCCCCCCCTTTGTACCCGTAGCGCCGCGGCCCTGGAGATAGAAGCGTTATTTTAGATACATTTTATTATGAATAACTTTTGTTATGACTATGGCTGGTAACCATGACTACGTTATTAAAGAGAAAAATCCAAAAACCACCCAAACCTTGCCTTTTTCCACCCAAAATAAAAAACCACAACTCTTTTCCACCCAGGCCCCCCCGCCCTCAGTCGCTGGAGGAGTCGGACGCCTCGCTCGCGCTCTCGTCCTCCGAGGCCTCGCTGGGGCTGAGGCGGGGGCTGCGGGGGGGCGCCCCCCCCTCGCTGCCCCCCCCCTCCGACTCTTCCTCCTCTTCCTCCTCCTCGTCCTCCTCCTCCTCCTCCTCGTCGTCGTCGCTGCCGAAGATCTCCTCCTGGTCGCGGGCGGCGCGTGCGGCAGCGCTGCCCCCCCGGCGTGCCCCCCCCCCGGCCCCCCCCTCCTCCTCCTCCTCCTCGTCTTCATCTTCGGCCTCATCCTCGCTGCGCGCCGACCCCCCCTGCTCGCTGCTGCTGCCGCCGCCAGAGCCTTCGGCCTCCTCCTCCTCCTCGCCGCTCCCAGCCCCCTCGCTCTCACTGCCCTTCTCCCGCTCCTCGTCTGGAGGGGGGGGGAACACGTTTAACGGGGGGGGCGCAGCAGGACGGTCCCCCCCCCCCCCCCCCCCCAAAACCTCCGCTTACCGGAGCCTGGCGCCTCCTTTTCAGCCTCCATCTCCTCCTCCTCCTCCTCCTCGGGCTCGTGGTTCTCCAGCTGCGCCCGCCGGGCCTCCTGCCGGGGCAGGGGGGGCTCAGCTGCACCCCGGGGGGGCACGGAAGGCGGGGAGGTCCCCAAAAGGCCGGGGGGGTCCCCAAAAGATGTGGGGGGGCTCACCTGCGCCTCCAGCTCCTTCTCGTTCATGTCGCGGTGTTTGACCACCAGCACCGCGTTGGTGCCCGACTGCACCCCGGCCCGCGCCCGCCGCTTGCTCAGCCGCACCCTGGGGGAAGCCGGGGGAGGGTCAGGCCCCCCCCCCCCCGTTTTTTTTTTCGGGGTCCCAGCCCCTCCTGCCCCCCCCCGGCCCTCACCTGGTCTCCAGCTCGTTGTAGTAGACGCCGTCGCCCTCGCGGAAGATGAAGAAGTAATTCTCCTCGTAGCCCTTGCTGGCTTTGTTCTTCACGTTCCAGTTGTACTCCCGGGCGATCTTGTAGTCGTACCTGGGGGGCAAGGGGGGGGGCAATAAAAATTGGGGGGGGGGGGGGGGCCCTCCTCAAATCCACGTCCCCGCTGCCAAACCGCTCGATTTTTGTTTCTGCCTCCCTCAAAAACCTACAGCACCCCCTCGGTTTGTCTGCCACAGCCCTGGGGGGGCTCTGTAGGGCCCCCCCTTGCTGTGAGGCCCCCCAGCCCTGTACCCCCCCCGGCCCTGTGCCCCCCACCGTACACATCCTCGGGGGCGTAGTCCATCTCCTCCTCCTGGTCCCGCTTGCGCTTGCGCAGCGTCTCCTCCACCGGCAGGAAATAGGCCACGAACTGGTTCCCCTCCTCGTCCATCATCCCCCTGTGGGCAGCAAGGGGTTAACAGCGGTGCCGGGGGGGGGCTTCGTGTGTGTCCCCCCCCCTTGCCGTGTCCCCCCCCCCCCTTGTCGTGTGCCCATGCCCCACCTGATCATGGCCTGGGACATCATCTCCAGCGCCGCGGGGCCGCTCGTGTCCTTTGGCGCCGGGTCCGAGTCGAAGATGACTTGGGCGCAGGGGTTGATCCACATCTTTGGGGGGGCGGGGGACAAAATAAAAGGGGGGGGGACATGATAAACCTACCCCCACCCCAAAATCCACCGCCCCGACACCGGGGACCCCCGTATCCCTACCTTGAAGTCGGGGAACACGGGCATCACCTCGACCGGCGTGACGCGGGGCTTGCTGTAGTGCTGCGTGATCTGAGGGGGGGGAACACACAGGCGGTGGGGCCCTCAGCCCCCAAATTCGGGGAGGGGGGGTCCCCAACGTGCCCCCCCCCCCCCCTCCCCAGTTCCCCACCGCTTTCTGGGCGTCTTCGAAGGTTTTCTCGATGGCGGCGATTTGGCTGTCGCGGTCCTTGTAGATCTCCTCCTCCGTGAACTGCTGCTTCACCGAGACGCCAATCCTGGGGGGGGGGTGCACAGCAGCAGGGGGGTTCGGGGGGGGTCAGGGGGTGCGCCCTGCCCCTCGGCCCCCCCTAAGACTCACTTGACCTCGGGCTTCTCGTTGGACACGCCGTAGCGGTTGAACTCGGTGGAGATGTACTCGGTCTTGCGCATCCATGGCACCACCTTGGCGTGCTGCTGCGACCTGGGGGGGGGGGGACACGGGGTGATGTAGCCCCCCCCAGACCCCCTCCGAAAGATTTGGGGGGAAGCCCTGAGCCCCCCCCCCCCCCCGGTGCTGTGGGGTCCCCATTACCTCTTGGAGCTGGTGGGCGCCTGGATCTCCTCCTCCAGCAGCTTCTCATCCGCTGGGTCCAGGAGCACTGAACGGAGAAAAATCGGGGTGCTGTCGTTGTGTCCCCCCCCCCCAGAAAAACACCCTTTTTTGGGAGTGCCCCCCCTGAACTCCAGGCCCACCGCTGGGGTCGATGCGGTAGGTGTCGGGGTTGATGAGGTCGATGGTGACGCCCAGGTCGGGCTCGGTGAGCAGGTCGTGCTTGTGCTGCTTCTCCAGCGACGTGGCCTTGTACTGCACGAACCTGGGGGGGGCACGGAGCACACATCGGTGTCCCCCCCCAGTACCGGGCAGAGAACCCCCCCCCCCCCCCCGAGCCGCTCGTACCGGTTCTGGTCGAAGGGGTAGGTGATGAACTTGGGGTCGAAGGGGATGTCGGGGAGGCTGTTGCAGTATTTCACCCGGCACACCACGCCCGACCTGCACGCACCGCGGTCGGGGGGGAGGCCGCGACGCTGCGGACCCCCCCCAGGATCCTGGGGACCCCCCCCGGACCCTGGGGACCCCCCCCAGCACCCCGTGACCCCCAGACCCTACAGACCACCCCCCAGATACTAGGGACTCCCCCGGACCCTATGGTCCCCCCCAGGACCCTGAGACCCCCCCCACACCCGCAGCTCCCCCCCCAGGACCCTTCGGCCCCTTAGGACCTTATGGACCCCCCCCAAGGACCCTGTGCCCCCCAGGACCCTATGGACCCCCCCAGGACTCCGTGCTCCCCCCCCCCGACCCCATGGACCTCCCCCAGGCCCCTTCAGACCCCTCCCCGAGACCCCGGACGCCCCCCAGGCCCCCCCCGCCCCTGCAGCCCCCCCCAGGACCCTGCGAGCCCCCCCGAGCCCTCCCCCCCGCAGCCCCCCCCAGGCCCCCCCCCCGTGGTCCCGGAGCCCCTCCCCCACCTCTCCGGCAGCGTCCGGTGGGAGCTGGGCCTGTGGGGGGGACAAGGGGGGGGGCGTGACGTCACGGCGGGGCCCCCGTGACGTCACGGCCCTGACGTCACGGGCCGCGCCGTACCTGTGGCCCGGCTCCTCCCGCTGCGCCTGCGTCTGGATGGTGGGAGCCATGGCGGGGCCCGGCCCTGCGCAGGCACCGCCGGGGGCAGCCGCGGCCCGCGCCGGGAAGGCCCCCCCGCCGTGACGTCACTTCCCGAGCGGAAGCGGAAGGAGAGACGGGAACATGGCGGCGCCCCCGCAGCAGCCGCCGCCGCCGGGGCCGGGGCCGGGGCCGGGGCCTCCCAGTGCGCCTGCGCCGCCGCTCGCGGCGGGGGCGGGGCCGGCGCAGGGGGCGGGGCCCGGGCCGCCGTTACCGGCGCAGGTGGCGGCTGCGCAGGCGCAGGACTTCGACCCCGTGCAGCGCTTCCGGCTGCTCATCCCCCAGCTGAAGGAGAGCCTGCAGGTGGGCGGGGGCCTGCCGCCGAAAGGGGCGGGGCCTGCCGCCGAAAGGGGCGGGGTTTGGCGTTGGGGAGGGAGGGGCCTGCAGGCTGGAGGGGGCGTGGTCTGGTTTCGGTGGAGGGCGGGGCCTGGCGGCGGGAGGGCGGGGCCTGACGCAGCAGAGTTGGGCTGTTGCTAAGGGAGGGCGGGGCCTGCTGTCGAAAAGGGGCGTGGCCTGCCGTCCCTATGGGCGCGGCCTGCCCCTTGCGGGCGGTGGCTGTGGGACTCTGGGGGGTGCC
This sequence comes from Cygnus atratus, assembly GCF_013377495.2. NCBI lineage: Eukaryota > Metazoa > Chordata > Aves > Anseriformes > Anatidae > Cygnus > Cygnus atratus. The sequence continues at coordinate 70,498 of NW_026110007.1, forward strand.
AGTTGGGGGGGTTTGGGGGGGTCCTGGGGGTCCCGTCCCCCCCGTGAGCCCCTTTTGCCCCTCCCCGAGCCCCTTTTTGCCCCCCCAGACGCTGATGAAGGTGGCGGCGCAGAACCTGGTGCAGAACTCCAACATCGACAACGGGCAGTGAGTGCCCCCCAGTCCGGGGGGGGGCTGCATCCCCTCAAATCCAACCCCCGAGCCCCCCGAGAGCCCCCCGAGAGCCCCGCAGCACCCTCCTGCGCTGACCCAGTGCCTCCCAGTTCCCCCCACAGCCCCCCAGTGCCACCCAAGCGATGATGGGGGGGACACTGGGGTGGGGGGGGTGATACCCAGGGGGGCACCGGGGGGGTGACCGTCACCGTGTACCCCCCCGCCGCAGGAAAAGCGCCGATGGAGCCCTGCAGCGCTTCGACAAGAGCCTTGAGGAGTTCTACGCCTGTGTGACCAGCTCGAGCTCTGCTTGTGAGTGCCTCCCCGTCCGCCACCCCCCCACCTCGGGGACACCCCCCGCATGTCGGGGACACCTCCACACCTCGGGACACCCACTGACCTCGGGGACACCCCCACCTCAGGGACACCCCCTGACCTCGGGGACACCGCCCCCCACCTCGGGGACACCCTCGCACCTTGGGGACACCCCCACACCTCGGTGACACCCGCTGTGCCATCCTCACCCCCTCCTTCCACCCCATTCCCCCTCTATCCCCCCGCCCCAATTAACCGCCTCCCAGCCCGTTGTCCCCGGCTCCCCCGCCGGTGACCCCCCATCCCCCTTCGTCCCCAGCGCTGGCCCACGAGTGCCTCTCGCAGAGCTTCGAGCAGCGCCACTCACGCGCCCGCCCTGGTGCCGGCGGCACCCAAGGGCGAGGGGGGGGCGGGCGAGAGCTCCCCTACACCCAGTACCTGCCCCTCATCAAGGCGCAGATCGCCGGCGCCAAGGACATCCACAACGCCCTGCTGGAGGGGGCCAACAAGATCACCGGCAAGCTGCCCCCCCCCGGGGGGCCCTAGAGAGGCCGCTGGGGGAGGTGGGGGGGGGCAGAGGGGTACTGGGGGGGGCAAGGGAGTTGGGGAGCCCCCCCATGTGGGGGAATAAAGGTGGATGTGGGAGCAGCGGGTGTCGTGAGGGTTTTTTTTGGGGGGGGGCAAGCAGTGTGTGTGGGGGGTCCACACCTAGGTCAGGGCGTCACACCTAGGTGGGGGGGTCACTTGTAGTTGGGGGGGGTCAGCCATATGTGGGGGGGCCCCCCATGCATGGGGGGGGGTCACCCGTAGGCGGGGGGGCCACGCACACGTAGGGGACGCACCCATCCCCGTGGGGGGGTCACCCACAGGTGGGGGTCTCCCGTCGTTCAGGAGCCACCCATGGGTGGGGGGGCTCCCCCCCGGCCCCCCCCGGCCTCCCCCGCTGTTCCCGGCACCGTGACTCAGCCCGCCCCGCCCCCACCCCACCCCTCCGAGGGGGCGGGGCTTCCCCGATGACGTCACCCCCGCCCCCTCCCTTCCCCGTGCCGGGGCCGCGCCCTGCGCGTGACCCGGCGACCGGCCCCCGCCCGGTGAGCTCATCGCCACGCCCCCCGGCGGCTTCCGGCCACGCCCCCTCCGCTGACGTCACGGGCGCCCATAAAAGGAGCGCGGCGGCGAGCGGAACGGCACCGGAGATCCCACCCCCCCACCTCCGCCCCCTCCCTCCCGGGGTGACATGGCCGCCGCCGGCCGCCGGGCCTGCACGGAGCCCTGCGCCAGGTACGGACCCCCCGTAAACCTCCCTGGGTGTCGCTGGGGGGGATCCCCGGGACCCCCTCCGGTACTACCGGGACCCCCCCCCGACCCCCCCCACCTCGTTGTGCGGGACCTCCCGGGACCTCCGATCCCCTCCCGGTACTACCGGGACCCCCAGGGACATCTAATTCCCCCCCCGGGACTCCCCCCTCGTTGTCCCCGGGACCCCCCCTCGGTACGGCCGGTGTCCCCCGGGACCTCCAAACTCCTCCAGTACGCTCGGTCCCCACTCGCGACATCTGACCACCCCCAGACCTCCGGGACCCCCCCTTCGGTACGGCTGGGACCTCCGACCCTCCCCCGGGACCTCCAGTTCCTCCCCCGAGTCCCCCGCATTATACCGGTGCCCCCCGGGACCTCTGAGCCCCACCCTCGGTGTGGACGGTGCCCCCTGGACCCCCTCTCGGTACAATTCGGACCCCCTGGATCTCCAAACCCCTCCGGGACCCCCCCCCCGAGACCTCTGTGACACCCCCCCCCCGGTCCCTGCCACCCCACCCCCACCGTGTCCCTTCTCTGTCCCAGGCTCTCATTCGGTGCGCAGCCCCCCCGCCAGCCGTCCCCGGAGCCCCCCCCGGCCCCCCCGCTCCCCATGGGGCCCCCGCCAGACCTGGGGCCGCCTCCTGCGCTCCCTCAGCGCCCCGGGCGGGCGACCAGTGCCCCCCACCCGCCCGGCTTCCCCCCACGGCACCATGGCCCCCCCCCGGCTTGAGCCGGCCAGCGGGCCCCTGGGGGCGGCCGCCCTGGAGCTGGTGCTGGCGGCCTTGACCTTGGGGTCGGGAGCTGGAGCCTGCGGGGGGGGCTCTGCCCCGGTACCGTCGCTGCCCTCCCCCTTGGTATCGCAGCTGTCGCCCCCGCTATGTCCGTCCCTGCCGTCGCCACCCCCCCGGGGACCCTCGCCGCCGCTGTCGCTGCACAGCCTGCCTTCCTCCTCCTCTCCTCGCCGCCGCCGCTCGCCCGTCCCCGGAGGCCTCCCCGTCGCCCCCCGGCTCGCCGCCCGTCGCCGCTCTACAAGACGGAGCTGTGGCCGCCCCTTCGCCGCCACCGCCGCTGCCGTTACGGTGCCCGCTGCCAGTTCGCCCACGGCCCCGGCGAGCTGCGGGGCTCCGGCGCCACCCCAAGTACCGGACGCAGCCCTGCAGCACCTTCCTGCGCTGCGGCTCCTGCCCCTACGGCCCCCGCTGCCACTTCCTCCACGGCCCCCCCCGCTCCAGCCGGCCCCGGCCCCGTTACGTGGGGGAGTGGGGGGGTGACGGCCATGGGCCCCCCCCCAGCAGCCCCCGCCGCCTCCCTGTCTTGCGACCGCATCTCGGTGGCGAGTGATGTCCCCGTGGCCATGGGGACCCCTCTGAGTATGGGGGGGGGATGCCCCACCCCATGTTTTCTTTTTGGGGGGGAAAAACCGCTGTGAGGGGCCCCCTCACGGCACCCTTTGTACCTCTCAGGTGAAGGGGGGCCCCCTTTTAACCCCTCCCCATGCACTTTTGGGGGGGAGGCGCTGGATTAGCAGCTCCCCCAGAAGGGGGGGCGCGCCCTGGGCCTCATCTCGTGGTGCTAATTGGGGCGGGGTTGCCAGCGGGTCCTGGATGCCCCCCCACCCCCCCCCATTTTATGGCTTTATTTATTTAAGGTCGGTGCCTTGGGGCTGCCCCGCCCTGTGTGTGGGGGATGGAGGTTTTTTAGGGGTATTATGGGGTTTGTAGAGTTTTTTTTGGGGGTGGGTTGAGTTTTTTAGGGTATTTATGGGGTTTGTAGGGTTTGTTGAGGGGGGTGGGTTGGTAAATAAACACTTGGGCTGTGACCGAACGCTCATCGCTTCCTCCTCTCGCCGTCACGGGACGCCCTTCCGGGGCCAGTTTCTCGGAAAAATAAAAGGTTAAAAAAAAACAAAAGAGGCGCAAGTGACGCAAGATGCATCCCTCTGACGTCGCGGGCCCCCCCCCGAGTGACGTCACGGCGCGCTTCGCCCCGCCCTATCTTGGCCCCTCCGGGCCGCCGTGCGCGAACTCGCCCTGGTCACGTGACGGGGGAAAAAAAGTCTCGCGAGAGGAAGGCGGCGAGGCCTGCGCGGCGGCCGCAGCGGCGGGAGCAGGCCGCGAACCGGTGCCGGACGGGAAGCGGAGCTGCGAGCGGAAGCGGAGGCGGAGCCGCGAGCGAAGCGAGCCGAGCGGGGTTTCTCCGTGCGGTAACGGCGGCGGGCCGCGGCTGCTCCCGGGGCCTGACGGGAGCGGCGGGTGCCGCCCTCCGCCACCCGGCCTCCCCCCGGGGCCCCCATCGCGTCCGCCGACCCCCCCGCGGCGCCGCCATGTCGGACAGCGACGACAGCAACTTCTCGGAGGAGGAGAGCGGAGCGCAGCAGCGAGGCCGAGGAGGCCGAGGCGAGGCCGGAGGCTGCGGGCCGGGGGTTTGGGGGCTCTCGGGAGGGCTTTGGGGCGAGTTGGGGGTCGTGGGGGGGTTGAGGGAGATTGAGGGGGGTTAGCGGGGTTGGGGGTTTTGGGGGTCTTGGGGGAGGGTTGGGGCCTTGGGGGGGTTTAGGGGGAGTTGGGGGATTTTTGGGCCTTGGGG